>NW_028319262.1:202500-240000 GCF_062004578.1 Staurois parvus
TTCAGCACCTTCCACTGTCTCGGTCCCTGCTCCCAAAATGCTCTGTGCAGCTGCAGCAATCGTCATCTATCTGAAATGCTGGAAAAATCTGTCCAGTCTACTCCGCGGTAGGACTTCCAACACTAAAACCAATGCAACCTACAAATGGCATAGTGACATGAGAGGACAGATCACTGCCTCACAAAAGCTCAGGATTATATTGTCCAGATATACTCTGCTCTACTGGGGCATGCTGACCCTCTCCTACCTCTACAGAAATACTCACCTCTTCCAGGGTATGCTGACCCTCTCCTACCTCTACAGAAATACTCAGCTCTTCCAGGGTACGCTGACCCTCTCCTACCTCTACAGAAATACTCACCTCTTCCAGGGTATGCTGACCCTCTCCTACCTCTACAGAAATACTCAGCTCTTCCAGGGTACGCTGACCCTCTCCTACCTCTACAGAAATACTCCGCTCTACTGGGGCATGCTGACCCTCTCCTACCTCTACAGAAATACTCAGCTCTTCCGGGGCATGCTGACCCTCTCCTACCTCTACAGAAATACTCAGCTCTTCCACGGTACGCTGACCCTCTCCTACCTCTACAGAAATACTCAGCTCTTCCAGGGCATGCTGACCCTCTCCTACCTCTACAGAAATACTCAGCTCTTCCAGGGCATGCTGACCCTCTCCTACCTCTACAGAAATACTCAGCTCTACCGGGGTACGCTGACCCTCTCCTACCTCTACAGAAATACTCAGCTCTACTGGGGCATGCTGACCCTCTCCTACCTCTACAGAAATACTCGGCTCTTCCGGGGTACGCTGACCCTCTCCTACCTCTACAGAAATACTCAGCTCTTCCGGGGTACGCTGACCCTCTCTTACCTCTACAGAAATACTCAGCTCTTCCGGGGTACGCTGACCCTCTCCTACCTCTACAGAAATACTCAGCTCTTCCAGGGTACGCTGACCCTCTCCTACCTCTACAGAAATACTCAGCTCTACTGGGGCATGCTGACCCTCTCCTACCTCTACAGAAATACTCAGCTCTTCCAGGGTACGCTGACCCTCTCCTACCTCTACAGAAATACTCGGCTCTACTGGGGCATGCTGACCCTCTCCTACCTCTACAGAAATACTCAGCTCTTCCAGGGTACGCTGACCCTCTCCTACCTCTACAGAAATACTCAGCTCTTCCGGGGCATGCTGACCCTCTCCTACCTCTACAGAAATACTCAGCTCTTCCGGGGCATGCTGACCCTCTCCTACCTCTACAGAAATACTCAGCTCTTCCGGGGCATGCTGACCCTCTCCTACCTCTACAGAAATACTCAGCTCTTCCGGGGCATGCTGACCCTCTCCTACCTCTACAGAAATACTCACCTCTTCCGGGGCATGCTGACCCTCTCCTACCTCTACAGAAATACTCAGCTCTTCCAGGGTATGCTGACCCTCTCCTACCGCTACAGAAATACTCACCTCTTCCGGGGTATGCTGACCCTCTCCTACCGCTACAGAAATACTCAGCTCTTCCGGGGTATGCTGACCCTCTCCTACCTCTCCAGAAATACTCTGCTCTTCCGGGCATGCTGACCAATAACCCACTATACAGCAATACTCTGCTCTATGGAGGCACGCCGACCAATACCCTAGTCTCCAGAAATACTCTGCTCTTCTGGGGCATGCTGACCATCTCTACTTCTACAGAAATACTCAGCTCTACTGAGGTATGCTGACCCTCTCCTACCTCTACAAAAATATTCTGCTCTTCTAGGGTAGGATGACCCTCTCCTACCTCTACAGAAATACTCGGCTCTACTGGGGCATGCTGACCCTCTCCTACCTCTACAGAAATACTCAGCTCTTCCGGGGTATGCTGACCCTCTCCTACCTCTCCAGAAATACTCTGCTCTTCCGGGCATGCTGACCAATAACCCACTATACAGCAATACTCTGCTCTATGGAGGCACGCCGACCAATACCCTAGTCTCCAGAAATACTCTGCTCTTCTGGGGCATGCTGACCATCTCTACTTCTACAGAAATACTCAGCTCTACTGAGGTATGCTGACCCTCTCCTACCTCTACAGAAATACTCAGCTCTTCCGGGGTATGCTGACCCTCTCCTACCTCTACAGAAATGCTCAGCTCTTCCAGGGCATGCTGACCCTCTCCTACCTCTACAGAAATACTCGGCTCTACTGGGGCATGCTGACCCTCTCCTACCTCTACAGAAATGCTCAGCTCTTCCAGGGCATGCTGACCCTCTCCTACCTCTACAGAAATACTCGGCTCTACTGGGGCATGCTGACCCTCTCCTACCTCTACAGAAATACTCGGCTCTTCTAGGGTATGCGGACCGTCTCCTACCTCTACAGAAATACTCAGCTCTTCTAGGGTATGCTGATCAAAACCCCACTTTCCAGCAATACTCTGCTCTACGGAGGCACACCAACCAATACCCTACTCTCCAGAAATAGTCTGCTCTTCTGGGGCATGCAGACCCCTACATTACTCTACAGAAATACTCTGCCGAGGCATGACAACCAATACTCTATTCTCCAGAAATACTCTGCTCTACTGGAGGCATGCCAACCCCTACATTACTCTACAGAAATACTCTGCACTACTGAGGCATGCTGACCCCCATCCTACTCTTTATAAATATTCGGCTCAACTGGGCCATTCTGACTCCTATCCTACTCTCCAGCAACACTCTGCTCTTCTGGGGCATGGTGACCCCTCCTCTACTGAACATGGAATACACCGTCACCTGTCCTGTCTGCTTCATTGCAGGTCTCTTTAACTAGCACAGTCACATATTGGTGGGGCTGGGGGTCATTGACCAAGCACTAAATGATCTAAAACCAAGTAAAAAAAAATGTATATATTACAGCTTAACAATCCTTAGAAGTACTATTTCATTATTAATATACAGGATTTATATAGCGCCAACAGTTTGCACAGCACTTTACAATGTGAAGGCAAAGAGTACAGTTACAATACAATTGAATACAGGAGGAATCAAAGGGCCCTGCTTGTTAGAGCTTGCAATCTAAAAGGGTAGGGTCAAGTGATACAAAAGGTAATAACTGATGGCGATGAGCTGATGGAGAAAATACAAGTACAGTAAGGTGGAGGCAGAATAGGCTTCTCTGAAGAGAAAAATTTTCAGGGACTGCCTAAAAGTGGACAGCGTAGGAGATAATCTGACAGATTGGGGTAGGGAATTCCATAGAAGGGAAGGGCACAGGAGAAGTTCTGCAGGTGAGCAAGGGAGGAGTTGACAAGGGAGCAGGAGGTCATGGGAGGAACAAAGAATGCGATTTGGTTGGTATTTAGAGACCAGGTTAGTGATGTAGCTGGGGGCCAAGTTGTGGATGGCTTTGTAAGTTCTTGTTAGTATTTTGAATTTAATTCTTTGGGCGAGTGGCAGCTAATGAAGGGATTGGCAGAGAGGGGTAGCAGACATTGAACAGATGGTAAGGTGGATGAGTCTGTCAGCAACATTCATGAAGGACTGGAGGGGGGGAAAGCCAATGTAAAGGTAAGTGAATGAGGAGGGAGTTGCCGTAGTCGAGGCGAGAGATAACCTAGAAGTGAACTAGGAGCTTTGTGGTGTCATTGGTTAAGAAAGGGCGTATTTTGGAGATTTTGTGGAGGTCGAGTCGGCAAGCTTTGGAAAGTGATTGGATGTGGGGCCGAAAGGAGAATTCAGAGTCCAGGATGGCACCTAGCACCCTGGCATGCAGGGATGGGTTGTTGGTTGTGCCATTGATCTTGACAGAACAGTCAGGGGAACAGGCATGTGGGGCTTGTTTTTGGATAGATTGAATTTGAGGAAGTGGTGTAACATCCAGGCTGATATGTCGGTCAGTAAATTAAGTCCTGTACACATGATGAGATCATCGGACGAACAATCGTCCGTTTTCTTTCGCCTGCTGGTCTCACATCGAAATTGAAAGAATTTCGAAAATGTCGTCATGTATCTGTATTGTATTTTCGGATGACTACTGTACTGAATAAACTAAAATCGTCCGAGAAAATTTTTCGCACTTATCCCTTCGGATATCGTCGCACGAATTGTCATGAAAGGCTCTTGAAAGCTGTATAGTAACGATCTGATTATCGCACGATCGGTCCTCATATGAAAATTTTCACACGCTGTCGTGTGTACGGGGCCATTGGTGTTATGTGAGGAGACTGTTGTGAGCTAAGAGGTAGAGAGATAGATTTGGGTTTCGTCAGCATAGAAATGATATTGAAAGCCATGGGAGGCTATCAGCTGATCTTGGGAAGAGATGTAGAACTAGGAAAGGTCCAAGAACAGAACCTTGGGGGACCCCAACAGAGAAAGGAAGAGGAGAGGAGGAAGTAGAATTGTAAGTGACACAGGAGGTGCAGTGGGATAGGTAGGATGAGAACCAGTGAAGAGCACAGTCACAGATACCAAAGGAGTAAAGTGTTTTGAGAAGGAGGGGGTGGTCAACGTATCAAGGCAGTTGAGAGGTCCAGAAGGAGTACAGAATAGTATCCATTGGTTTTTGCGGTTAATAAAGAGCAGTTTCTGTGGAGTGTTGAGGGCAAAATCTAGACTGAAGGGGATGAAGGATATTCTTAATGGAGGGGAATGCTCATTTGGTTATTGACCAGGCGTTCAAGGAGTTTGGAGGAAAGAGGGAGCAAGGAGATGATTGTTAAGACTGGTGAGATCCAAGGAAGGCTTTTTAAGTATGGGGTGACTAGTGCATGTTTTAGAGTGTTGGGAAAGGTGCCAGAAGAGAGGGACAGAGTGAAGCTACGAGGGAGGGAGGGGCTGAAGCTACGAGGCAGGGAGGGGCTGAAGCTACGAGGCAGGGAGGGGCTGAAGCTACGAGGCAGGGAGGGGCTGAAGCTACGAGGCAGGGAGGGGCTGAAGCTACGAGGCAGGGAGGGGCTGAAGCTACGAGGCAGGGAGGGGCTGAAGAAACAAGGGAGGGAGGGGCTTAAGAAACAAGGGAGGGAGGGGCTTAAGAAACAAGGGAGGGGCTTAAGAAACAAGGGAGGGGCTTAAGAAACAAGGGAGGGGCTGAAGAAACAAGGGAGGGGCTGAAGAAACAAGGGAGGGGTTGAAGAAACAAGGGAGGGGTTGAAGAAACAAGGGAGGGGTTGAAGAAACAAGGGAGGGGTTGAAGAAACAAGGGAGGGGTTGAAGAAACGAGGGAGGGATTGAAGATATGAGGGCGAGAGTGTAGGATAGAGCCAGAGGGTGACTACAGTATTTGAGAGGGAACAGGGTCCAGGGGACAGGTGGTTAGGTGGGCATTAGAAAGAAGTTTAGGAACTTCGTCTGTAGTTGAATGAAGGTAGTGCTGAGTGTACCTGTGGACATGGGGTTTTAAGTGGGGGAGTTATTTGTAGAGTGGAAATTTAATTATGAATTGCAACAATTTTATTTTAGAAGTGATTGGTGATCTTTTTATTTCTGATTGTAATATTATATTTTAACCACATTTAAAAAAAAAAAAAAGAAAAGCTAAAAGACCCTCGCCTCCCCACCCCCTATCTACCCTACTTTTGCAAAAGGAGCACAAAGGTGCATGGACAGAATATAGTAATTTGTTTTTTATTCTAAGGCTTTTTCCCCCCTCTATTTTTGTTGATCCTGCCAGCAATACGTTTCCTGTCCTAGGGTGACGATACTCTCTCACTGAATTGTGCCTGTGAAGGAGCAACCTTGGCACCCTGGGACAGAACACCATTTCTACTCTTCTCCATAACATAGGGGAGGTGTTCTGTAGGGCACATATAACTGAGAACTATGTAACTGATGACAGAGAGCACAAGAAGCTGTAAGCTCACAAGATTTTTGACAAGATAAAAAAGTATTTTAACTTCTCAAACAGATTTAAAAGTGATACTAAAGGTTCAGGTGAAAAGAAAAAAATAAAACAAACATGTCATACTTACCTGCTCTGTGTAATGATTTTGCACAGAGCAGCCCCGATCCGCCTCTTGGATACCCTGCCGGCGCTCCTGGTTCCTCCTTCCTGTCGGGTGCCCCCATAGTAAGTAGCTTGCTATGGGGGCACCTGAGCAGGCACTACTTTGCATGTCCAATCACACACAGAGCCGTGGCTCGGCCCATCCCCCCACTCTCCTTATTGGCTCAATGAGTGTGATTGACAGAAGCGGAAGCCAATGGCTCTGGCTGCTGTCTCAGCCAATGAGGAGGCAGAAACCCGGGACAGCCGAGGTTTTCATGCACATTACTGGATCGTGATGTGGCTCAAGTAAGCAATAGGGGGCTGCACACAGAAGGTTTGTTGCTTTCATGCATAGAATGCAAGAAGGTAAGAACCACTTTAACATAAGAACTTCAGTGGTTTGTTTAAAGTGTTACTAAACCCACAACAGTACAATCAGTCTGTATATGCAGTAAAGCATGCTTGTTATACTCACTGCGCAAGAGGTTAATCCTTCGCATTGAGTAAAAAGGCTGTCTGATCCTGACTTCTCTGATCGGGGAGGATTCTTCCATTGTCCCCTCTTATCTCCTGATAAGACATATCGTGTGGAGTCACTCTGCACATGCTCAGTTTGGTCTGTATTGCTAGAGAGGGTTTTTTTTTCTTGGGAGAGTGCATGTGATCAGCACAGGGCAAATCAACACTTTCCAGACAGAGGTCAAGGGTTCTGCATCCTCCTAGAGCAGAATGAAAAAGCTTCCATCTACAAGCTGTAACATGCGCTCTGCTGGACACTGTTTGAAGACACAAGACTGCTCTGTTGATGAGCAAAGGTGTTTAGCAGTTTACCTGTAAAACCATTCCTGCTTTGGGGGGTCGTCTCATTGTTGCCCATCTAGTGCACCTGTTAATTTCATTAACACCAAAGCAGCTGAAACTGATTAACAACCCCCTCTGCTACTTACCTGACCAGATCAATATCCCCAGGAGTTTCATTGACTTAATACTGTACTCTGATTGAAAAATGTTCATTTAATTTTATTGTATTTTAGTGTATTTACTAATGCAAGGTTAAAAATAATCAATGTTGATTGAGAGAGAGAGTTTCCACTATAATGCATAAGGGACACCTCTGCCTGTTCACCCCTTTTGAATTTTTTACCACTTTAACTGATTCTAGTAGGTTTGTGCATGTGCATGCATGTGAGATAAGGTCCTTAGATTGTAAAGTCTTTGAGGGCAGAGATGGATATAAATGTACCGTATGTAAGGTCTTTGAGGGCAGAGATGGATATAAATGTACCGTATGTAAGGTCTTTGAGGGCAGAGATGGATATAAATGTACCGTATGTAAGGTCTTTGAGGGCAGAGATGGATATAAATGTACCGTATGTAAAGTGCTGTGCAAATTGTTGGCACTATATAAATACCTGTAATAAATCAGTTAAGGGACTTAAAACTTATGATGTAGGCTAAAAACACTGAACAAAAGAATCTGGTAAAGCTTAGTAATGATGATGAGATACTTAGAAAATGTATATTGTATAGGGCGCGCTTGTTGGAGCCCAACCTCTGTAGCTGTAGGATAAAGGTGCCAGATGGATATCAGGGATGGATGGATGGGAGCAGTAACACTGAGGCAGCTCTTCTTATAGTGGAAGCAAGGCTTTAATGCAGTAACAAGAAAAAGAGGAAGGCGCCTCTAAGTGGAGTATTGACAAGGTCTGAAGAAGGAGCCTATTGAGCATACTCCGAAATGCATTACCGTCCCCTTCACCTCCTACATCCGACTCTGCTCTCCTAGCTTCATTTTGATGCACAGGCACATCCTGGACTCTACTTTCTGATCCTATAGACCAGTGGTTCTCAACCTGTGGGTCGCGCCCCTTTGAGGGTCGAACGACCCTTTCACAGGGGTTGCCTAAGACTATCAGGGAAAACACATATTTCCGATGTGTAAAGAGCAGCTACTGTGCAGAAAGCAGCTGCTGTGTTGAAAGCAGCAGTAATGGAGGTAAAACAACACTTCATGAATTATAATTACTGGGTAAATAATTTTATGGTTGGGGGTCACCACAACATGAGGAACTGTATTAAAGGGTCGCAGCATTAGGAAGGTTGAGAACCACTGCTTTATGCAGGCCATAGACGGGGAGAAAACAGGCCGATTTTTCTTTAAAAAAAATCTGTCGTTCAAGCGGCCGACGTTACCAGCAACGGTAAAAAAAAAAATATCGGCCGATTTTCATCCCGTCTACAGCCGGCAAAAAGTGTCCCTGCAGAGAGCTCCGCTATTTCTTTGAAATTTATAGCGGATGCAACAATGTATCTATTTGTATCCATTTAGGATACAGATGTTTTTATTTGGAAATATATAGATACATTGTTGCAACCGCTGTAAATGTCAAGGAACTGTCAAAGAAATAGCGGAGCTCTCTGCAGAAACACTTTTTGCCGGACTGGAATTCCTCTTCTTCTTCATCCTCATCCTCTTCTTCATCCTCTTTTTGTCTTCCTCTTGCAGGTCACTGCTCATGCACAGATTTTTTTTATCGGTAATCGGCCGATATTTTTCCAACTTTACCGATAAAAAAAATCTGCCAAAATACCGAAAAACGGCCGAAAAATTAGCCCACTAACGATCCAAAAATCAGCAGATTTTATTTTCGGCCGAAAAAAATCGGCCGATTTTCGACCCATCTATGGCCTGCAATAGACAGATTTTCCTGCTGGACGGCTGGATGTCCCACCTGCATCTAATTAGCACAGGATGAGTCTTTTTAACGATTTATCTTGTAAGTGCAATTTATCCATTGTTTACTAAATCAATTGTCAATACTGCACTTAGAGGCGTCTTCCTCTCTTTTTCATGATGAGACACTTACCTGGTCCATGCTTTCTGGAATAAACTCCCCTTCACTGTTAATGCTGGTAAAGGAACCATTTCGAACACCATGGTGCAGTTCATCTGGAATGTATCCTGGTGGAGGGGAACTCCTATCCCTGGTACCTATAAAAAGCATAAATCAGAAGGAGGAATTCTAAACAAAAACCTCCCTTTACTGCAGTGATGCCTTAAACATATTTAGTTGTGTTAGCAAAAAAAAAAAAACTGCTAATATAGCATAAAAATATCTACATCAGTGGTTGTCAACCAAGGCATGGGTGGCCTTAAGGCCTGAGAGCAACCTTATATCATGTTTGAGGACATGAGATAGTCCGGTATTTTACACAGCTATTATGGAGGAATTTTTGGAGATTGCGTATTGGGAAAATCCTAAAGGCTTTTGTTTATTCGATTTAAGGTAAGAGTATTTACTCTAGCCACATAGATGTGCTCACGGGGTGTTTTCACTTTTTCACGTGTTTCACAGTTTTTTCACATATTGACAGTTACAGTTCATTTACAATTCAAAATCCTAACGCTGACGTACAAAGCTGTCCACCATACTGCCCCGAACTACATCACTGACCTAATACCCAAGTACCGCCCAACACGCACACTCCGCTCCTCACAAGACCTCCTTCTCTCTAGTTCCCTGGTCTCCTCCTCCCATGCCCGCCTCCAGGACTTCTCCAGGGTGTCACCCATCCTCTGGAACTCCCTGCCCCAACCCATCAGATTATCACCTACTCTCCTCTCCTTTAGGCGCACCCTGAAAACCCATCTCTTCAGGGAAGCCTACCCCACCCCCTGCTAACTTGCCGACCTCCTCCACTCTTCCTACCACTCCATCCCCCACAGCTATCTCCTCCTGTACCACCATCCCCTCCCTCCTAAATTGAAAGCTCCAAGGAGCAGGGCCCTCAATCCCCTCATGTTTTGCATTGTATTGGTATTGTTCTGTCACATGTTCTGTCCCCCTTTGTAATGTACAGCGCTGAGCGAACTATTGGCGCTTTATAAATACTGTATAATAATAATAATAATATATGTTTTGATTATTTGAATATTGAGGATAATACACTATCTAGTTTTTTTTTATATATATATATTTTTTTTTTTGGAGGTATACAGCGGAAGTCGACCACACACTTGGATTATTTTATCGAAGGAATGAATAATTGAGAAGATTCACTGACACTAAGGGCTTGTTCACACTTGACTGTTTTTCCAACTCTTGCCAAACGCCCCTATAGCGTTTGACAAGTGTTGGTCCAGCGTTTGCGGAGCGTTAACGCTCCGCATGCGCGGTTTCGCGGTGATTGCTACTGTGTATGCCAAGCGTTAAAAATGCCCCACAAACACCTATAATGAAGTTTCAATGGTGTTAACGCCCCGCAACCGCACCACAAACGCTGGCCGGGCGTTTGCGGAGCGACACCATAGACATGAATAGGAGGCTTTAACTCCTCCTGACTGGACCAAAGGTATCCATTTTGCCGCGACGCGAACGCTCCTGTTTGAACAGCATCATGTGCTGCAATGTGCAGAATTTTCCCAGGCATTTGGGAAACGGTAAAAGCGCTTCCCAAATGCCTGTCTGCCGCTTGCTAACAAGGCTAGTGTAAAACGTAGCCTTAGAGGGTTTATCATTTATTTTGGACTTTCAAGGGTGAAAGTGTCACTTTTTAAGTGTCAATTTCAGGGTTATTGGGTTTTTTTTTGTTATTTTATTTGGAGCAACGGTTTGTGATTTTGTATAGCCTTAAGGCCTGGTTCACACCTATGCAGTATGCTTTGGATCCATTTCCTCTTTTCTTTTTTTTTTTGTTATGCAGGTTAAAAACGCAAAATGAATTAGGAAAAAAAAAACCACGCATCAACATGCATTTCTGCTGCGTATCTATTCTAAGTCTATTGAACCAAAAATGCACGCGTTAAAAAAAGTTCTTTACCCTTTCTAAAAACACAGCGGCTGAAAAAACGCATAGATGTGAATGTGTCCCATAGAAAACTGTAGTGCGTTTCTGCAAAAAAACAAAAAAGCACTAAATAACACAAGTGTCAACCAGGCCTAACTGGCACCTAATGGCGCCAAAGGCCTGCATATTATCTGGTGTATGACAGAATTCTCAGAGACTTCAGGAATACTTGAGATGATGATTGGCAGACATGCGCTACAGGCAATAGAAAGACTGTAAACATGCTACACAAGACTGCTAGATCACTGTCATTTTAGCCTCTTTAAAAACGAATGTTTCCACCGAATGCAGTACTAGGGTCATCTGTTCGAATCCCAACCACGGCACCACCTGCCTGGAGTTTGCATGTTCTCCCTGTGCCTGCGTGGGTTTCCTCCGGGTACTCCGGTTTCCTCCCACACTCCAAAGACATGCTGGGAGGTGAATTTGATCCTGTCTAAATTGTCCCTAGTATGTGTATGTATGAATGTGAGTTAGGGACCTTAGATTGTACGCCCCTTGAGGGTTGGGGACTGATGTGAATGTACAATATATATGTAAAGCGCTGCGTACATTGATGGCGCTATATAAGTACCTGAAATAAATAAATAAGGCAAAAATAAAAGAAGGTGGCACAAATAGAGGTACATTCCCAATGTGCTTCTTCTATTCTTAGTTATTGTGAAGTTATCTTGCCATTTCCCTGATTACTTGATTTTTGATGCTGGGCTGGCAGCTGCTATTGAAACAGCTAACCCTCCCCAAGCATTTTCAGAACCTGAAATCAGGGAAAGAGGAGCACAAAGCATAGTCGGGTACATACAGCTCCTACCCTCCACCCCCTACTTTGGCAAGGGAACGGGAGTGAAAAAGGTGGGAACGTCCCTCCCAGTCTTGACATTAGGCCTCAGGGAAATCTGTTGAATTTATTTTAAATAAACTTCAGAGACTGAACTATTAATGTTAGAGCTGACATCTGGGCCATTGGTTATAGGTTGACGGTTCATCTATTTTAATACTGAGCTGGGATTTATCATGTCTGCACAGGAAGGCTTTTTTTTTATGACAAATTTAGCTTAAAATATTTGGAGGGAAATCTAAATCTCCAGCTTCTTTATGGGTGACTCAGACTGGTGAGAGGTTTGCGGTGTTGGCGGGGTGCCACAAGTAACGCTGGGATGCCGCCAGTTTCTGTACACGGCCTGTTGCTTACACCAAGGTGATATCGGAGATTAAACTGCTTTCCTGATAGCTGCCGGAGGCAATTATTATGACAGAGGTGGGTGATGGAGGCCCTATTGATACTTCATTAAAACATAGCACCTACCAAGAATCGCAGTCCTGTCTTTCCTCTCCGTTCCTCCAAATACTGTGTTATCTAGGTCTTCCAGGCAGGGCATGTGCTCCATGTCACATGGGCTGGGGGCCTATGAAATATAAAACATGAACATTAGTTGAAAATCTTACGATGTTTCAGCCATCTATACTGAAGTACAACATATGCTAAGTATTCAGGAATTTAACAACAGCAGACAGAAATGCTAAAGGGGCTACTATACAGAGCAAGTGGAAACACACCCAGTTACTGTGGATGCTGAACAACAACTGAAGAAGCCTTTTCTTCCTGCCATTCTGTTCTCCCAATGGAGTGCCACTGTAGTAGTTACCCACCAGCCCTGATGTCACCAGCTGTTAAAAGGGCCAAGAATAAGCGAATGACACTCCATTACATTCCAATGTAAACGGTTCATTCAGTGTGGACAAACAGACGTGAAGCTCCTCCTGGGACCTCATCCTGATACTTTTCACTCATAAACTGGACTTAATAGACCCAGTTTTTGGGTGAAATGCATCATGGGAGGGGGTGGTGGTAGTGGTGTGCCCAGTCCCAGATGGGGGCCTAATTCTGTTTGTCTGGATTAATAAAGCTATCCATGGTGAATTTTAAAAGGATTGCCACCAGTGCTTTGTTGGAGCACAAGACAAGCCTTGCTTAGTAATGCAACCCAGGCCACAGGGCAGGTGACCTAGAGTTAAAGGCTTGGGAGCAGTGCATACCTGTTTGTTTGATATCACCAGTTGTGGCAGAACATTTGTCCGATTGGAAGAGTACCCCTGCACAAAACCACTGACAGCCAACACTGGAACAACCCAATCAAGTGAATGGGGCAGCACAGTGGCTAAGTGGTTAGCACTTCCTCCTGGCAGTACTAGGGTCGTTGGTTCAAATCCCAAACCATGGCACCACCTGCCTGGAGTTTGCATGTTCTCTCTGTGCCCGCGTGGGTTTCCTCCGGGTACTCCAGTTTCCTCCCACACTCCAAAGACATGCTGGCAGGTGAATTGGCTCCTGTCTAAATTGGCCCTAGTATGTGTATGTATGAATGAGAGCTAGGGAGCTTAGATTTTACACCCCCTGAGGGTCAGGGGCTGATGTGAATGTACAATATATATGTAAAACGCTGAGTAAATTGATGGCTCTACATAAGTACCTGAAATAAATAACACATCACAAGACCAGGGGCAGACTGACAACTCATGGGGCCCCCGGGCAATAGGGGATCATGGGGCCCCTGTGTCCTCACCCACACTCAAACCACATCCAAAAAAAGCCTATAAAAAAGGTACTAGGGGCATCTCATGGGGCCCCCTACTGACCCTGGGCCCTCGGGCAGTGCCCCAGTGCCCGAATGGTCAGTCCGCCCCTGCACAAGACTGCATTGTATACATTAGACAGGCTTCCTTGGCAGCTGGTAACATCAGGGTTGGAAGGGGGAGCAACTACAGCTGCCATGAGAGTATTTATGGTTTTTTTTGAACCAAAGTGTCAGAGGCAGCAGAAAATTGTAAAGATTCATTCATGAATACAGGAGAACAAATTGGCAGGATAAAACTGCTTTAACTACTCCGCATCTACAGCGATGGGGTTTGCTTTAATCTGCTACGAAGAGAGTAAGAAAAAGTATTAAAAAAAAAAAAAAGTAAATTTTTATTTCTGATGGTGGATAGTTTTATCATACGTTTAAAAGCAAACAAAAAAAAAAAAAAAAGAAAGCTAAATATAACTGTCCCTTACTCCCTTCCCCCACCCCAATACCAGGCCTGAACACCCCCTCGCTCTCCTGCTGTGGAAACTGTCCGGTCCCACAGCCCTTATGCACTATATACAACCTTGTGCTTGATGCAACGTAGTGCACTCAATGTAATATTACTCATGTTATTGCTGTGCAGTACGCAAGGTCTTCGGTCCCAAGGGGCAAAATACGATCTGGGCTACACCTTACTATTCTGGATGCTACAATGTGCCTAATTTCAGTCTGTAACAGATCTTTGCACTGCAAAGTATGCCATTGTCTTTCGTACATGTCAGTATTTTTCTAAATAAAGAATGACCTTGCTATCCCTAGAAAATGCTGCAAAAAAAAAAAAAAAAAGGTTTTTGGGGAATGAAAAGTTAAAAACGGCTGGGAAAAATAAATTCTTACTGAGTGAAACTGTTGTAAAAATGCTAGGTGCCAGGCGGTTTCAGTAATCTCTAAGTCTCTGACCTGAAGTAAGCAGCTCAGAAAAGTCAGAGACATACATGCCAGACATAAAACTAGCATTGCTCAGCAATGGCAGCATCCGTGTTTCTCTCATGACAGGCCTGCTTTGATGCTTCAGCCGCGGAGTTTCTAAAGCTGCCCATACACGGATCGAAATTCAGCCAGCTCAGCAGGGATCTGCCAAACTTCAATCACTGTGTTCCTGCTCAACAGAAGTCGATCTTTTGACTGATTTCTATTGAAAGGACATGTTGGAAATTTTTCCTCCATCAGCGGTTGTGGCCAATCAAATGCAGCTACTGATTAGTGTATACAATGTACCAGCGGAGGGGTGATTCCTCCATTCACCTTGTTTCTATGGATGGAGGGATTTGTTTTTTTAAAAATAAAAGAAAAAAACAAAAAAAGTTAAAACTACCAGTGTATGACCAAAACGTAGAATAACACAGAATCAGGTCTATGGAAAAAGTTAAAAAGGATAAGATCACCTTTTAAGAAAAAAAATAATAAAATGCACATATTTTTGCAGGAAAAGAAAGAAAAAAAAGTGCATTTATTATTTTTCCCTGCAGATCAGTGGAGCAATGGTCAGGCTTCTGAAGGCAAGCCCTGCAGCTTTCTGCCTGTACCTCCACATGGGCTGGTCTGTTGATGAGTGGAGCAATGGTCAGGCTTCTGAAGGCAACCCCTGAAGCTTTCTGCCTGTACCTCCATATGGGCTTATCTGTTGATCAGTGGAGCAATGGTCAGGCTTCTGCAGGCAACCCCTGAAGCTGCCTGTACCTCCATATGGGCTTGACTGTTGATGAGTGGAGCAATGGTCAGGCTTCTACAGGCAAGCCCTGCAGCTTTCTGCCTGTACCTCCATATGGGCTTGTCTGTTGAGTGGAGCAATGGTCAGGCTTCTGAAGGCAAGCCCTGCAGCTTTCTGCTTGTACCTCCATATGGGCTGGTCTGTTGATGAGTGGAGCAATGGTCAGGCTTCTGCAGGCAAGCCCTGCAGCTTTCTGCCTGTACCTCCATATGGGCTTGTCTGTTGAGTGGAGCAATGGTCAGGCTTCTGAAGGCAAGCCCTGCAGCTTTCTGCCTGTACCTCCATATGGGCTTGTCTGTTGAAAGATGCAGGGCTTGTAAATGAAGTATGAAAAAGCTCATTAGCGCCCTCACAGTCCAACTACAAGCTGTCAGCCACAGTGGCTGATGGTAGTTGCAGTCTAACCATTAAAAGTAAACTCCGAAAGAATGAAGTGGCCGTGTGGGTGACAGCAGGTGTGGGGAGGCGATCCCCTGCCCACTGTAATACCAAAGGGGGGGGGTGAGGTGGAACTGGCTGCAGGGGCTGGAACATGTTACATGTTACACCCTAAATATGGGTGGACCATGTTCCTAAAGGTGCTTTCTGTAATTGTATAGTGAAAGAATGTTTGTTAATACTATACCGAACTTTCATAAAAACCTTTAAAAAAAAAAAAAAATCATTAGTAATGAGAAAGATCCTGGATCCAAAGTTATACCTGACTGTGTACATGGGAAACCAGCAGAATTTTCAGGCTCTTCATATGAGAGCTTCTGTCCAGCAATTCGACGGCTTTGTCCAAATCATCTTGTGTCTTCAATGGTATTACCAGCTACAGAGACAAAGAACACCCACCGGTTAGTTATGTTCGATCTGCTTTCATCTACAATATTATTATACAGTATTTATAAAGCGCCAATGGTTCGCTCAGCGCTGTACATTACAGAGGGGGACAGAACATGTGACAGAACAATACCAATACAATGCAAAACATGAGGGGATCGAGGGCCCTGCTCCTTGGAGCTTACAATCTAGGAGGGAGGGGATGGTGGCACAGGAGGAGATAGCTGTGGGGGATGGAGTGGTAGGAAGAGTGGAGGAGGTCGGCAAGGTAGCAGGGGGTGGGGTAGGCTTCCCTGAAGAGATGGGTTTTCAGGGTGCGCCTAAAGGAGAGGAGAGTAGGTGATAATCTGATGGGTTGGGGCAGGGAGTTCCAGAGGATGGGTGACACCCTGGAGAAGTCCTGGAGGCGGGCATGGGAGGAGGAGACCAGGGAACTAGAGAGAAGGAGGTCTTGTGAGGAGCGGAGTGTGCGTGTTGGGTGGTACTTGGATATTAGGTCAGTGATGTAGTTCGGGGCAGTATGGTGGACAGCTTTGTACGTCAGTGTTAGGATTTTGAATTTGATCCGTTACGCAATCGGAAGCCAGTGGAGGGATTGGCAGAGTGACTAATCATCATGTATTATGTATGTATGAAATCAGTTTATAGCCATATGCAGTTTGGAATTATTGGATCTACACTAGGCTTTATTCGCACTATACATCAGTTGTTCTGGAACTGCATTTGGGTATTTAGGGCATTAAGAAAGGATTTGCACAGCTTTGCCTCCTGTCCTAACAATGATATATAATCCGATTTTTGAGATATGTGATAGAATGAGATGTGTGAATACCTTTTGCTTAGAGGCTGGGTTCACTCTAATGCGGTACGCTACATCGCATGTGATTCACACAGGAAACGCACCGCAATCCTGTGCAAATCACATGCAATTTGTGTGCGGTGCGATCGGAGCCGTACATTTTGTATGGCTCAAATCACACCGCACCTGCGCCAAAAAGGAGCAGGACCCTTTTTTGGGTCTGCACTAGAATCGGATCGCACAGGTATTCACACCCATGGGATCCGATTCTGCACATCGCACCGTGTTTTGTGGACCGATTTCGAGGTGTTAACATACACACCCACGTTGGTTCGCATGAACAGGGTGCGATTCTGATGCGGTGCGGAATTTGCACAGAAAACGCTGCGAATTCCGCACCGCATCAGTGTGAAACTGGCCTAAAAATGCTTTCCTGTGCTTTCTCTTAGAATAGTAACCACTAACACCAATAACTTTTTAGCTGTCTTCCCACTAACCACCAATGTGAAAGGGCCATTCTCTATTGACCACTAGTGTTCTACATTAACTATGAGGAGGAACTACACAGGCCACCAATGTAGAGCTGGCCATACATGCTTCAGCTTTTTACATTCAGACAGCGGACAAAAAAAAAATTGGATTCCCCCATCCAGACATTCAAGGTGGATGGGGGGATCCTCCCTGCTGCGCTACTGTATTCTGACATCGGGAAGACTGCCCTGCTGTCAGAATACACAGCTCAGCTCTGCAGCTGCTGATCAAGTGATTTTATCCCACAGGGCAGTTAAACACAAGTCGGTCGATATATTGGTGTGTGGTCCCCCAGCTGCCATTCAGAGTGATATCATCCCGCCCCTTCCGGTCTTCTGCCTATAAAATACCAGAGAACCTGACAGCCAATCAGGTCTGAAGAAGAAGAAGCAAGTGCTATGAAAGGCATCACCTGACCCTGTTCCTGCCCCGCCATTGGTCTCCTGCCGAGGTCCCAACTTCCTTGCGGTCCACGCTGGTTTTGGCGCCATTTTCAAAAACTCTCTGCATTGCTGAAAACTGACGGCTGCATCTCTGCTCATCCTGCATAACCAGGATCCATCTTCACATCATCACTGGCAGACTGAGGGCTTACCAAAGGCATTCCTTTACCGTGTGATTATACTTCTTACGTTTCTAAGTAGTTTTTAACCTCTTTTACCAATAAATCTTTAACCCTCAACACTGAGATTGGCGCCCCCTTGTGTCCGATTTGCAGACAATATATGCCTATAGCAGTTGGGATGTTGTGTGCTGTATCTGCTTTAAGTGTCTCTCAAGGCAGCACAGTGGCTAAATGGTTAGCACTTCCGCCTGGCAGTACTCGGGTCGTTGGTTCGAATCCCAGCCACGGCACCTCCTGCCTGGAGTTTGCGTGTTCTCCCTGTGCTTGCGTGGGTTTCCTCCGGGTACTCCGGTTTCCTCCCACACTCCAAAGACATGCTGGTAGGTTAATTGGCTCCTGTCTAAATTGGCCCTAGTATGTGTATGTATGAATGTGAGTTAGGGACCTTAGATTGCACACCCCTTGAGGGTTAAGGACTGATGTGAATGTACAATATATATGTAAAAGCGCTGTGTAAATTGGTCGCCCAAATAAGCACCTGAAATAAATAAAATAAATAAATAAGGCAAAAATAAAAGAAGGTGGCACAAATAGGAGGTTCATTCCCAATGTGCTTCTTCTATTCTTAGTTTTTGTGAAGTTATCTTGCCATTTCCCTGATTACTTGATGCTGGGCTGGTAGCTGCTATTGAAACAGCTAACCCCCCCCAAGCATTTTCAGAACCTGAAATCAGGGAAAGAGGAGCCAAAGGTGACGATGTCACTTCCGGTCTCAATCTCCCAAGTGTTGTCAGCACCCAGAAACATGGGAAACAGCGCCCGAGCGAATGTCGCTTCCTGTCTTGACGTCTCAAACGCCATCGGCACCGGGAAGTCACTTTCTCCAGTACACATGCACTGCGCTCCAACAAAGCTCAGCCTGCACAAAGCATAGTCGGGCACATACAGCTCCTACCCTCCACCTCCTACTTTGGCAAGGGAACAGGAGTGAAAAAGGTGGGAACGTTCCTCCCCGTCTTGACATTAGGCCTCAGGGAAATCTGTTGAATTTATTTTAAATAAACTTCAGAGACTGAACTATTAATGTTAGAGCTGACATCTGGGCCATTGGTTATAGGTTGACGGTTCATCTATTTTAATACTGAGCTGGGATTTATCATGTCTGCACAGGAAGGCTTTTTTTTTATGACAAATTTAGCTTAAAATATTTGGAGGGAAATCTAAAGCTCCAGCGGTTTTGCAGCTTCTTTATGGGTGACTCAGACTGGTGAGAGGTTTGCGGTGTTGGCGGGGTGCCACAAGTAACGCTGGGATGCCGCCAGTTTCTGTACACGGCCTGTTGCTTACACCAAGGTGATATCGGAGATTAAACTGCTTTCCTGATAGCTGCTGGAGGCAATTATTATGACTTTCAGGGTTGTACCACCAGATTTTATTACCATGCACAACTAATGAAAACCTGCACTGTTGTTTTCTACTACTAGCACACTATTTATCATAAGTAGAACATAGTGTGGAGGCATCTGATCTCTGTCCCGTGGGGGGAGGTTCAGGATCTGATCTCTGTCCCGTGGGGGGAGGTTCAGGATCTGATCTCTGTCCCGTGGGGGGAGGTTCAGGATCTGATCTCTGTCCCGTGGGGGGAGGTTCAGGATCTGATCTCTGTCCCGTGGGGGGAGGTTCAGGATCTGATCTCTGTCCCGTGGGGGGAGGTTCAGGATCTGATCTCTGTCCCGTGGGGGGAGGTTCAGGATCGGATCTCTGTCCCGTGGGGGGAGGTTCAGGATCGGATCTCTGTCCCGTGGGGGGAGGTTCAGGATCGGATCTCTGTCCCGTGGGGGGAGGTTCAGGATCGGATCTCTGTCCCGTGGGGGGAGGTTCAGGATCGGATCTCTGTCCCGTGGGGGGAGGTTCAGGATCGGATCTCTGTCCCGTGGGGGGAGGTTCAGGATCGGATCTCTGTCCCGTGGGGGGAGGTTCAGGATCGGATCTCTGTCCCGTGGGGGGAGGTTCAGGATCGGATCTCTGTCCCGTGGGGGGAGGTTCAGGATCTGATCTCTGTCCCGTGGGGGGAGGTTCAGGATCTGATCTCTGTCCCGTGGGGGGAGGTTCAGGATCTGATCTCTGTCCCGTGGGGGGAGGTTCAGGATCTGATCTCTGTCCCGTGGGGGGAGGTTCAGGATCTGATCTCTGTCCCGTGGGGGGAGGTTCAGGATCTGATCTCTGTCCCGTGGGGGGAGGTTCAGGATCTGATCTCTGTCCCGTGGGGGGAGGTTCAGGATCTGATCTCTGTCCCGTGGGGGGAGGTTCAGGATCTGATCTCTGTCCCGTGGGGGGAGGTTCAGGATCTGATCTCTGTCCCGTGGGGGGAGGTTCAGGATCTGATCTCTGTCCCGTGGGGGGAGGTTCAGGATCTGATCTCTGTCCCGTGGGGGGAGGTTCAGGATCTGATCTCTGTCCCGTGGGGGGAGGTTCAGGATCTGATCTCTGTCCCGTGGGGGGAGGTTCAGGATCTGATCTCTGTCCCGTGGGGGGAGGTTCAGGATCGGATCTCTGTCCCGTGGGGGGAGGTTCAGGATCGGATCTCTGTCCCGTGGGGGGAGGTTCAGGATCGGATCTCTGTCCCGTGGGGGGAGGTTCAGGATCGGATCTCTGTCCCGTGGGGGGAGGTTCAGGATCGGATCTCTGTCCCGTGGGGGGAGGTTCAGGATCGGATCTCTGTCCCGTGGGGGGAGGTTCAGGATCTGATCTCTGTCCCGTGGGGGGAGGTTCAGGATCTGATCTCTGTCCCGTGGGGGGAGGTTCAGGATCTGATCTCTGTCCCGTGGGGGGAGGTTCAGGATCTGATCTCTGTCCCGTGGGGGGAGGTTCAGGATCTGATCTCTGTCCCGTGGGGGGAGGTTCAGGATCTGATCTCTGTCCCGTGGGGGGAGGTTCAGGATCTGATCTCTGTCCCGTGGGGGGAGGTTCAGGATCTGATCTCTGTCCCGTGGGGGGAGGTTCAGGATCTGATCTCTGTCCCGTGGGGGGAGGTTCAGGATCTGATCTCTGTCCCGTGGGGGGAGGTTCAGGATCTGATCTCTGTCCCGTGGGGGGAGGTTCAGGATCTGATCTCTGTCCCGTGGGGGGAGGTTCAGGATCTGATCTCTGTCCCGTGGGGGGAGGTTCAGGATCTGATCTCTGTCCCGTGGGGGGAGGTTCAGGATCTGATCTCTGTCCCGTGGGGGGAGGTTCAGGATCTGATCTCTGTCCCGTGGGGGGAGGTTCAGGATCTGATCTCTGTCCCGTGGGGGGAGGTTCAGGATCTGATCTCTGTCCCGTGGGGGGAGGTTCAGGATCTGATCTCTGTCCCGTGGGGGGAGGTTCAGGATCTGATCTCTGTCCCGTGGGGGGAGGTTCAGGATCTGATCTCTGTCCCGTGGGGGGAGGTTCAGGATCTGATCTCTGTCCCGTGGGGGGAGGTTCAGGATCTGATCTCTGTCCCGTGGGGGGAGGTTCAGGATCTGATCTCTGTCCCGTGGGGGGAGGTTCAGGATCTGATCTCTGTCCCGTGGGGGGAGGTTCAGGATCTGATCTCTGTCCCGTGGGGGGAGGTTCAGGATCTGATCTCTGTCCCGTGGGGGGAGGTTCAGGATCTGATCTCTGTCCCGTGGGGGGAGGTTCAGGATCTGATCTCTGTCCCGTGGGGGGAGGTTCAGGATCTGATCTCTGTCCCGTGGGGGGAGGTTCAGGATCTGATCTCTGTCCCGTGGGGGGAGGTTCAGGATCTGATCTCTGTCCCGTGGGGGGAGGTTCAGGATCTGATCTCTGTCCCGTGGGGGGAGGTTCAGGATCTGATCTCTGTCCCGTGGGGGGAGGTTCAGGATCTGATCTCTGTCCCGTGGGGGGAGGTTCAGGATCTGATCTCTGTCCCGTGGGGGGAGGTTCAGGATCTGATCTCTGTCCCGCGGAGGGTTCAGGATCTGATCTCTGTCCCGCGGAGAGTACAGGATCTGATCTCTGTCCCGTGGAGGGTACAGGATCTGATCTCTGTCCCGTGGAGGGTACTGGATCTGATCTCAGTACTGTGGAAGGTTCTGGATCTGATCTCAGTACTGTGGAAGGTTCTGGATCTGATCTCAGTACTGTGGAAGGTTCTGGATCTGATCTCAGTACTGTGGAAGGTTCTGGATCTGATCTCAGTACTGTGGAAGGTTCTGGATCTGATCTCAGTACTGTGGAAGGTTCTGGATCTGATCTCAGTACTGTGGAAGGTTCTGGATCTGATCTCAGTACTGTGGAAGGTTCTGATCTCTGTACTGTGAAGGGTTTTAGATCTGATCTCTGTACGGTGAAATGTTCTGAACTCTGTACTGTGGAGGGTTCTGATGCAAACATAAAAGGTAAACCTCTCTCTTCTGCATTATTCCGGTCACAGATTTCAGATATTTTGGAGTTACTGACCCAGAAAAGCTCTCAGATTAGAAAGTCCAAGTGAAGTAAAAACACCCGACCTGCATACTTGAGCAGCGATTCAGAGACTGGATGAAAATGACAATCAGGGAACTATGGCTTTTGAGAAAGGTCTGCAATGACACTCATTTTGTACAGGTTTCCTTTAAAAGTAAACCTGTAGTTTGCCCAGGCAAAGCAAAAGAGACACAAAGATTATTTCTCAATAAAACTGCGGCTCTTCTCCAACCAAAATAAAATGATACAAATGGACCTTACGGTAAGGGTTTGTATCCTATTAAAATTGCAATCAAGTACTCCTCCATTTGTGAGCATGTGCATAACTGAGGCCTAAGGTTTGGTGGCCGACGTTTGGCAACTCGAACTGTCAGCTCCCTCCACAGATTTTCAATCGGATTAAGGTCTGGAGACTGGCTAGGCCACTCCAGGACCTTAATGTGCTTCTTCTTGAGCCGCTCCTTTGTTGCCTTGGCCGTGTGTTTTGGGTCATTGTCATGCTGGAACACCCATCCACGACCCATTTTCAATGCCCTGGCTGAGGGAAGAAGGTTTTCACCCAAGATCTGAGGGTACATTTCTCCGTCCATCGTCCCTTTGATGCGGTGCAGTTGTCCTGTCCCCTTAGCAGAAAAACACCCCCAAAGCAGAATGTTTCCACCACCATGTTTCACAGTTGGGATGGTGTTCTTGGGGTCATAGGCAGCATTCCTCCCCCTCCAAACACGGCGAGTTGAGTTGATGCCAAAGAGCTCGATTTTGGTCTCATCTGACCACAACACTTTCCACCAGTCCTCCTCTGCATCATTCAGATGTTCAGTGGCAGACTTCAGAGGGGCCTGGACATGTGCTTTCTTGAGCAGAGGGACCTTGCGGGCACTGCAGGATTTCAGTCCTTGTCGGCGTAGTGTGTTACCAATTGTTTTCTTGGTGACTGTGGTCCCAGCTGCCTGGAGATCATTGACAAGATCCTCACGTGTAGTTCTGGGATGATTCCTCACTGTTCTCATGATCATTGACACTCCACGAGGTGAGATCTTGCATGGTGCACCAGACCTAGGGAGACTGACACTTGTTTTGTGTTTCTTCCATTTGTGAATGATTGCACCAACTGTTGTCACCTTCTCACCAAGCTGCTTGGCCATAGTTTGGTAGCCCAGTCCAGCCTTGTGTAGGTCTACAATCTTGTCCTTGACATCCTTGGACAGATCTTTGGTCTTTGCCATGGTGGAGAGTTTGGAATCTGATGGTTTGATTGCTCCTGTGGACAGGTGTCCTTTATACAGGTAACAAAATGAGATTAGCAGCACTCCCTTTAAGAGACTGCTTCTAATCTCAGCTTGTTACCTGTATGAAAGACACCTGGTTCCTGCTGAATGATAGGGGATCAAATACTTATTTCCCTCATGAACATACAAATCAGTGCATAATTTGTTAGATGCATTTCTTTTGAATTTTGTGTTGCTATTCTGTCTCTCAGTGTTACAATACACCGAACATTCGATTTTTAGACTGATAGTTTGTGAGTGGGCAAACATTCAAAATCGGCAGAGGAGCAAATATGCATTTCCTTCACTGTAGGTGTAAAACATGGAATACTCACACAGTAAATCACACGTCTCTCCTGCTGCTGAAAACTAACACTGCAATCACTAAACTGCCGCACTGTGCTGACAGAACAGCAGTGGGCTCTTTTTTCCTCTTCTAGGAAGAAGTGTAACCGTTTTGTAAGGCAATTGTAAATGCATTTACCTCGTTATTACTGTAATGAAGATCCATGCACTGCCCGAAGGCCACTTTGGCCTTCGTGAAAAGGTCTTCCAGCAGAACAGGCCGGGGAAATTGTAGGATCCTGGAAAAACATCAAGTCATTGCATTAAGCCTGGTTTATTTCAGACATTAAAATGAGCTTTATTCTACATCAAAAGGTCAGTAACTGGAAAGGTAAAACGATGACTATGACAGCCAGAATGAGTCACTGGGATGCCGAAAAGAATAATGCAATAACAATTCATGAGCCAAAAGAAAACCGCTATAGTAAATACCTCTAAAGATGACAAAACGTTATTACAGTCGAGATTAAAAAAACTCTTTAACTAACCCCTTAAAAAAAGTGGTCATAAACCTCAGGCATGAAATATGAACAAAGCATATCTCCTCTATAGTGTGTACTTGTCTCAGTCCAGAGCACTAAGTGTCATTTCTGTTTCCTGCTTTATTCCTCTGCTATCAGCATGAGCCACTTCTGACAAGTTGTACTGACACCAAGAGAAAAATGGTGATAGGAAGCTGTGTGTGTGTGTGCGCATCTGTGTGTGTGTGTGTACGTCTGTGTGTATTTCTGTGTACGTACATGTATCTGTGTGTATGCGTGTAGGCATGGGGGGGTTGTCTCTTCTCTCCAATCAGCTCTTAGAGCTCTGAAATTAAACTGGCTCATTGGCGCACCCTCTGACGATGTGCGTGGCACGTAACGCGCAAGGAGGAGCCTGCTCCTGACGTCACGCCGTCGGAGCATTGTGGAGCTCCGGCGGCCATTACGTTTTTGGGACGGTCCGTGTCTGATCTTACCGTTTCCTTATATGTTTTTGGATGCATCCCTGATTACCGTATTTTTCGCCGTATAAGACGCACTTTTTCTTCCCCAAAACTGGGGGGGAAATGTCAGTGCGTCTTATGGGGCGAATATGGAGCGGCCGGTCCGGTATTTCCACCGCGGCCGTGTCAGAATACCGGGCCGGCCGCTCAGCTCTGCAGCGGGACCTTACCTGTTCCTCTATCCAGCGGCGCGCTGTCTTCCCGGCTTCAGTAGTGTGGGCGCTGGGCATGACAGCCGGGTGCCAAGTGCGCATGCGCAAGAAGCGGTGCTTTTTGTGAATGGTAAGGCGGTACCTGGGACACATGACAGATCCCAGAAGCCGCCGGACCAATCACAAAGCTTAAGTGCTTCTCGCTCATGCGCACTGGGCACCCGGCTGTCATGCTGAGCGCCATTACAGAAGCCGGGAAGACAGCGCGCGGCTGGATCGAGGAACAGGTAAGATCAAACAAAAACTCTGCGGAAGTAAGAGCGGGTACCTGTCAAATTCAGGTACCCGCTCCCCACCTCCCCAAAGGTCAGCAGTCATCTGTACTGTCCGCAGTCTCTGGTCATCCCTGTGCTGTCCGCAGTCTCTGGTCATCCCTGTGCTGTCCGCAGTCTCTGGTCATCCCTGTACTGTGTCCGCAGTCTCTGGTCATCCCTGTACTGTGTCCGCAGTCTCTGGTCATCCCTGTACTGTGTCCGCAGTCTCTGGTCATCCCTGTGCTGTCCGCAGTCTCTGGTCATCCCTGTACTGTGTCTGCAGTCTCTGGTCATCCCTGTACTGTGTCTGCAGTCTCTGGTCATCCCTGTACTGTGTCCGCAGTCTCTGGTCATCCCTGTACTGTGTCCGCAGTCTCTGGTCATCCCTGTACTGTGTCCGCAGTCTCTGGTCATCTCCTGTACTGTGTCTGCAGTCCATTAGTTCAGAATTTTTTTTTCCTGTTTTCTGCCTCTAAAACCTAGGTGCGTCTTATGGTCAGGTGCGTCTTATACGGCGAAAAATACGGTATCTGTTCAATAAATTTGTTTTACCCTACTACACTATGGGCGCCTTTTTGCTTTGACCCCGTGTGGGGAGAATCTCTTTTTCAGACACCTTTTGCTCCGGGTTTATCCAGAAAGGGAGGCACCTGTCACCATTAGAGCTACACCTACTTATCTCTAAAGGGAAACTCTGGTCTGGAGCATTAACCTACTAGTGTTCTTGAACCTGATCCACTCTGAGAGGGAAATCATCCTGCCTGCTGATCCAGATGTGTAGTTCGGCCCATACCAGGAAGCAATTTGTTCATTGCACTTTAATAGTGCACTTCCGGTGAGTGTGCATTTCTACTATTTATCACAAGGCACTTTCACCGATCTGGAATTGCGGGGACTTTTATTGTGGAATTATTAACCTTTTACACTATTGTATCACATTTTAGCACTGCACTATTTTTATGATAGCTCTCAGAGCTCTCCTCACTGAGCTCTGCAGTGTGTAATTTCAGTTCTCTGCCCCGTTTTCAAAACTCTATAAATTAAGGATTTTGAACAGATGTAGAGAAGACTGCAGATAATCCTTCTACATAAGTTGTGCCTGTTTGTGTTCATTTCTTTGTCATCACCTGACGCCAGTCACTTCACTGGGTATATGTTCATTTACAGCCACTATAAAATGAACCTGTTATTTGCCCATTCAGGGCAAAGCAGCACTTAACCGCTGCCTTTCCAGCTGCGCAGACTTGCTTTCCAGCCCTCAGACCATGTCTGGAGTCTCAATGGACCCAAAGCTCTCCTGGGACCTTGGTGTCCTCAGAGGCAGAATGTCTCTGCAGTCTCTCCACCCCTTCGAGCTGTCCAAGAAAGGGGGACTAAGTGGTCACATGACCGCCACTAAAAGCACCTAAAAAAAGAATGTCTATTTTTTTATTTCTTGACTGTGTGTTTATAACTTGCTGTGGTTAATAAATCAATCTTCCCATTTGCTGACTGACTAAAGTATCTGGAAAGCATTAATGGCTGTGAGTGCACACAGTGGGAGATATGAAATGACCTTTGATCCCATGGGACAGGAGGAGTGTAATCATAGCTCATACCAGGCACTTGTTTTCTCTGCCTTGGAATGTGAGGGAGCTGGAAGTACAGGGACTAGCATTGATAAGAACCAGTGCAGGAATACATCACCCATTACCCTTCATTGCAACTGGTTTCCTCCAATGGCCATAGCAAAGCATCTATTAAATTCTTCGAGACATTGTTACTAGGAAAGTGGTTGTAATGCAAGGTTTTTTTTTTTGTACCTTATTTATTGCAGATACTTATATCGCGCCGTCAATTTATGCAGCGCTTTACATATATATTGTACATTCACATCAGTGCCTAACCCTCAAGGGGCGTACAATCTAAGGTCCCTAACTTACATTCATACATACACATACTAGGGACAATTTAGACAGGAGCCAATTCATCTACCAGCATGTCTTTGGAATATGCATTCTATTAAAGTATTGCTAAACCCAGGACCCCACATTCACTCTGTCCGCTCTCCCCGGACCCCGCATTCACTCTGTCCGCTCTCCCCGGACCCCGCATTCACTCTGTCCGCTCTCCCCGGACCCCGCATTCACTCTGTCCGCTCTCCCCGGACCCCGCATTCACTATATCTGGTCTCCCGAACCCCGCATTCACTATATCTGCTCTCCCCGGACCCCGCATTCACTCTGTCCGCTCTGCCCGGACCCCGCATTCACTCTGTCCGCTCTCCCCGGACCCCGCATTCACTATATCCGCTCTCCCCGGACCCCGCATTCACTATATCCGCTCTCCCCGGACCCCGCATTCACTATATCAGGTCTCCCGAACCCTGCATTCACTATATCAGGTCTCCCGAACCCTGCATTCACTATATTCGCTCTCCCTGGACCCCGCATTCACTATATCCGGTCTCCCTGGACCCCGCATTCACTATATCCGGTCTCCCCGGACCCTGCATTCACGCTATCCGGTCTCCCCGGACCCTGCATTCACGCTATCCGCTCTCCCCGGACCCTGCATTCACGCTATCCGCTCTCCCCTGACCCTGCATTCACTATACCCGCTCTCCACGGACCCTGCATTCACTATACCCGCTCTCCACGGACCCTGCATTCACTATACCCGCTCTCCACGGACCCTGCATTCACTATACCCGCTCTCCACGGACCCTGCATTCACTATACCCGTTCTCCCCGGACCCTGCATTCACTATACCCGTTCCCCACGGACCCTGCATTCACTATACCCGCTCTCCCCGGACCCCGCATTCACTATATCTGGTTTCCCCGGACCCTGCATTCACTATATCTGCTCTCCCAGGACCCTGCATTCACTATATCCACTCTCCCTGGACCCTGCATTCACTATATCCACTCTCCCTGGACCCTGCATTCACTATATCCACTCTCCCCGGACCCTGCATTCACTATATCCGCTCTCCCCGGACCCTGCATTCACTATATCCGCTCTCCCCGGACCCTGCATTCACTATATCTGGTTTCCCCGGACCCTGCATTCACTATATCCGGTCTCCCCGGACCCTGCATTCACTATATCCGGTCTTCCCGGACCCTGCATTCACTATATCTGGTTTCCACGGACCCTGCATTCACTATATCTGGACTCCCACAGTGCACAGAGCATGGAAATGCAATAATTTAGTAAATATAAATTGTTAAACACCTTTTCTCATCAGCAGTATATAGCAGTCTTGTGACTTCTATCTATGTCCAGAAAAAGCACTGATTAATTTTGCAGGATGAGTTTTCATTCACCCCTGACTATCAAATAAGGCTGCATGACCCCTGACCCTCTGTCTGGACAGTGCGGATTGGCCCTGTGCTGATCACATACACTCTCCCAAGAAAAAAAAAAAACCTCTAGCAATACACACCAAAATGAGGATGTGCAACTTGCCCCCAAGGCTCTGTTCTATCAGCAGATGGATTGGGGACAGTAGAAGAAGGGGTAGATCACAGACGACAGGATCAATCATCCTTTTTGCGCAATGCAGAGGAATAATCCCTCGGCTTCCACAGTGGGTGTACAGTAAAGCTTCTGTGGTCTGCTCTATCTCCAGTCCCCCTCATACTCACTTGAGCCCAACTTCAATTCAGCGATGTGCACGAGAGCAGCAGCTCTCTCTTTCTCTCCTCATTGGTTCAGAGACAGCAGCAGGAGCTATTGGCTAACACTGCTGTCAATCGCAGCCAGTGACAGGGGGGGGGTGTTACACTGAGCCATGGTATGTGTTTCAATGGACACACAGAGCAGGGCTTGGGCATGCATGAGTTGAGTTACTCCATAGCAAGTGGCAAGTGTTAGGCAGTGGGGTGCGTGGGTGTCTCAAGTCAGGAGCACTGGTAGGGGGGCCTAAGAAGCGAAGGATCAGGGCTTCTCTGTGCAAAACCAGAGCAGGTAAGTAGAACGTTTGTTATTTAAAGAAAAAAAATCCTAGGTTTACAATCATTTTAATATTTACTGAAAAGTGAAGCTGTTTGTTGAACAAAAGTTAAAAAAACAGAACCTCTTCCCACAGCAACCAAAATGTGGTTTTAGGTTCGGTTCTCTCTAAAACATCGAGGCATGAAACCCAACTGGTTGCTCTACTCAGAACCTATCATTAAAGTGTACAGCCAAAGTATTGTTTGTTGGAGAAAGGTCAGAGGTCAGGGTCACTGTTTGCTGTACATGTCCAACCAAAAAGATTTCCCTTCACTTTGTTTCGAAAGCACAAGTAAAAAGGGAAGTTCCCTCTTATACGTGAATGAAAGCCAAAAAATAGTAAAATGTTTCCTTTTCACACACTTTACAGTATACATGCAGTGCAGGGTACCGGTCACTGTCACCAAATCACATTTTTCTAAGCAGGAAAGCATCTCTGCCAGGGGTGCTGGAGAAGCTGCATCAGCAGTTTACACCTATAGGGCTTGTTCACACGTGACTTCTTCCCAAACACCCCTATAGCATTAGACAGGCGTTTACAATCATTACCCCCTTCCAGTCCGGACACTTTTCCCCCCCTCCAGTCCGGACACTTTCCCCACCTTCCAGTCCGGACACTTTTCCCCCCTTCCAGTCCGGACACTTTTCCCCCCTTCCAGTCCGGACACTTTTCCCCCCTTCCAGTCCGGACACTTTTCCCCCCTTCCAGTCCGGACACTTTCCCCCCCTCCAGTCCGGACACTTTTCCCCCCTTCCAGTCCGGACACTTTTCCCCCCCTTCCAGTCCGGACACTTTTCCCCCCCTTCCTGTCCGGACACTTTTCCCCCCCTTCCTGTCCGGACACTTTCCCCCCCCCCCCCCTTCCAGTCCGGACACTTTCCCCCCCCCCCTTCCAGTCCGGACACTTTCCCCCCCCCTTCCAGTCCGGACCCTTTCCCCCCCCCCCCTTCCAGTCTGGACACTTTCCCCCCCCCCTTCCAGTCCGGACACTTTCCCCCCCCCCTTCCAGTCCGGACACTTTCCCCCCCTTCCTGTCCAGGCCAATTTTCAGCGCTATCACCCTTTGAATGACAATTGTGCAGTCATGCAACATTGTACCCATATGAATTTTTTAGCATTTTTTAGAGACAGAGAAAGCTTTATTTTGGTGGTATTTATTCACCACTGGGATTTTTTTTTTTTTTGCTATATAAATGAAAGTCCAAAAATTTTGAAGAAAAGGGTTTTTCTTATAAAATTTTGCAAATAAATAATATTTCATCATAAATCTTGTCCAAAACATATTCAGTTATCTTTTTAGTGTAGTAAAAAAAAAAAAAAAAAATAACCCAAATTAGTTTATAACCAAAAATTATAATAAAATAAATTGTTTACATTTTTATATTATTTATGGTTTTTTCTCCTACATACTGTCACTGTACTACTGGTGGGGGATGATGAAGATTTTTTTTTTTTTTTACACTGATTGCTTTTACACCCATAAAGGCTCCTTCTCTCTGGCTGCATTCTTGCAGCGATTGAGAAATACTGTGTGAGCTGAGATTGGTCACATGGTACAAGGGTGTTGTGAATAGCCTTGTACCATGTGATCTCTGTGATCATTCACAGATTTCATACGTAGTAAGCAATGATGTCAGAAGTGACATCTTGCTTACTACTCTGCATGTGATCACTGATTGGCCAGTCAGTGATCACATGATCGGGACCTCGCACAGAGGTCCTGTACAGCGATCGGTGTTCCACTGTGTCCGGAGGACACAGCGGGCACCGGATCGCGGTGCTGCGCGCACCCACAGAACGCGCCAGTCCAAAATGGCGGGCGCCGTTTATGAACGGCAACCCGCCCCTGGACTGCCACTGTCCGGTCGTTTATATACAGCAGCCAGACGGCAAGTGGTAAAAAATGCTCCCCAAATGCCCTATGAGCAGTTTTGAGGCGTTTTAGAAGCATTAAAACCGTACCACAAACACCTATAATGAACTTAATGGTATTAACGCCCAGAAAACACCTGCCAGGCATTTGCCCAGCCTCACCATTTGAATGGGAGGTGTTGAAAGGCTTCAAATCCTCCTGACTGGAGGTGTCAAATTTGACGCGACGCTAAAGCTTCAGTGTAAACAGCACTGTGGGCTGCCATGTGTATCATCTTCATGAAAAACGCCCCTCAAAACGCCTGCTTTCAACGCTAGTGTGAACTGAGCCTTTGGGAACAGCTTTAGGTAGCCCTGGATGTGCACAGTCAGCCTAAAGATCATTCTTGTCTTACCTTTTCTCTCCACGATGTTCAAATTTAACACGAACATCATTCTGCAATGAAAAAAAAAAAGTTAAAAATGAAGATAGGCAATGCAAAAGCAATACAACCTTCACCGAAATAAAAAGTGCAATGATACCTTACAGCAATGTGACAGACCAGAAAAAAAACATGGCTTTTACTAAAAAACCAAGATGGTCCTTAAGTGCTTTCCCGCTGCCTTATAGCAGAAATACTGCTACAGGGCGGCAGGGGTGCACAAAATCACGTATATATATGTGATTTTGTATTTCCGGGGGGGAGTTACAGAGCGCGAGGGCCATGTGAGGGTGGGGAGTTACAGAGCGCGAGGGCCATGTGAGGGTGGGGAGTTACAGAGCGCGAGGGCCGGGTGAGGGTGGGGAGTTACAGAGCGCGAGGGCCGGGTGAGGGTGGGGAGTTACAGAGCGCGAGGGCCGGGTGAGGGGTGAAGTAACAGAGCGCGAGGGCCGGGTGAGGGGTGAAGTAACAGAGCGCGAGGGGCGGGTGAGGGGTGAAGTAACAGAGCGAGAGGGGCGGGTGAGGGGGGGGGTGAAGTAAATAGCGAGAGGGCCGGGCGAGGGGGGTGAAGTAGAGCGAGAGGGCGGGGAGAGGGGTGAGGGAAGTACAGAGCGAGAGGGCGGGGAGAGGGGTGAGGGAAGTACAGAGCGAGAGGGTGGGGAGAGGGGTGAGGGAAGTACAGAGCGAGAGGGCGGGGAGAGGGGTGAGGGAAGTATAGAGCGAGAGGGCCGGGAGAGGGGTGAGGGAAGTACAGAGCGAGAGGGCCGGGAGAGGGGTGAGGGAAGTACAGAGCGAGAGGGCCGGGAGAGGGGTGAGGGAAGTACAGAGCGAGAGGGCCGGGAGAGGGGTGAGGGAAGTACAGAGTGAGAGGGCCGGGAGAGGGGTGAGGGAAGTACAGAGCGAGAGGGCCGGGAGAGGGGTGAGGGAAGTACAGAGCGAGAGGGCCGGGAGAGGGGTGAGGGAAGTACAGAGCGAGAGGGCCGGGAGAGGGGTGAGGGAAGTACAGAGCGAGAGGGCCGGGAGAGGGGTGAGGGAAGTACAGAGCGAGAGGGCCGGGAGAGGGGTGAGGGAAGTACAGAGCGAGAGGGCCGGGAGAGGGGTGAGGGAAGTACAGAGCGAGAGGGCCGGGAGAGGGGTGAGGGAAGTACAAAGCGAGAGGGCCGGGAGAGGGGTGAGGGAAGTACAGAGCGAGAGGGCCGGGAGAGGGGTGAGGGAAGTACAGAGCGAGAGGGCCGGGAGAGGGGTGAGGGAAGTACAGAGCGAGAGGGCCGGGAGAGGGGTGAGGGAAGTACAGAGCGAGAGGGCCGGGAGAGGGGTGAGTGAAGTACAGAGCGAGAGGGCTGGGTGAGGGTGGGGAGGTACAGAGCGAGAGATCCGGGACAGAGTGGGGAGGTACAGATTGAGAGGGCCAGGTGAGGGTGGGAAGGTACAGAGCGAGAGCGCTGGGTGAGGAGGAAGGGGAGAAAAAGAAATAGGACAGCGTAACATAAATGTATTTAACAAGCTGGAGGGCATACTCAAAAGTATATATCCAGCTTATCACCCCCTCCCTTAAACACCGGAAGGAGAAATAAAATGACGGTGCAAATGGTGGAAGCAAACTTTCATTTTACACAAAGGTAGGACTGAAGCGTCACTTACCTGCTTCTTGGGTGAGGTGGATTTGGAGCCGCCGGATTCATGCAGAGACAGGGCAGGTCTGCTGGCCTTATGTAAGACAACGAGATCCTGCATGATAGAATCCAGGGCCTGCTGCTCATCTATGAAATGAAGGGATGGCAGTGTGTCATACACAGCAAATACAGGAATAACATCTCTAACTGTAAATGACAGGAGCAAAACTATTTTTCTGGTCCATCTCATTATTATTATTGATTATATTAGGCTGCAGTATTCAATCAAACAAAATCCCAGGTTTTACAACACCACGCATTACAATTAGGCCTCGTGCAAGCTGTGCTGGGAATGCAGAAGAGCATATGGACATCGTACCTTCGCAGCCGAACTGCTTTCCCAAACCAAGCAAAACCTGCAGAAGAACGCAGCCTCTGCACAACGTCCCTCCATCCATTGTAATTCATGGCAGCAAAATGTAAAAAGCAAAACAGGGATCCCTGATGTCTTGTCAGTAATGGTCTGGAGCAGGGCTTAAAATTTCAAGTCCTGAGTTACTAGCCAGGCCTTAGAGTTACTCGCCACCAACAAACACACACAAACAGAGACACACGTACACACACACAGACACGTACACACACACACACAGACACGTACACACACACACACACAGACACGTACACACACACAGACACAGACACGTACACACACACACACACAGACACGTACACGTACACACACAGACACGTACACACACACACACACAGACACGTACACACACACACACAGACACGTACACACACACACACAGACACGTACACACACACACAAACACGTACACACACAAACAGACACGTACACACACACACAGACACGTACACACACACACAGACACGTAGACACGTACACACACACAGACACGTAGACACGTACACACACACAGACACGCACGTACACACACACAGACACGCACGTACACACACACACACACACACACACACACGTACACACACACAGACACGCACGTACACACACACACAGACACGCACGTACACACACACACAGACACGCACGTACACACACAGACACGCACGTACACACACACAGACACACACACACACACGTACACACACACACACACACACACGTACACACACACGTACACACAGACACGTACACACACAGATACGTACACACAGGTACACACACAGACACGTACACACACAGACACGTACACACACACAGACACGTACACACACACAGACACGTACACACACACAGACACGTACACACACACGTACACACACACGTACACACACACGTACACACAGACACACGTACAGACACGTACACACACAGACACGTACACACAGACAGACACGTACACACACAGACACGTACACACAGACAGACACGTACACACACAGACACGTACACACAGACACACAGACAGACACACGTACAGACACGTACACACACACACACACACACACAGACACACACACAGACACGTACACACACACACAGACACACACACACACAGACACGTACACACACACACACACACACACACGTAGACACGTACACACACACACAGACACGCACGTACACACACACACACAGACACGCACACACACACGTACACACACACAGACACGCACACACACACACGCACACACACACGTACACACACACACACGTACAGATAAGTACACACAGACACACGTACACACACAGACACGTACACACACACAGACACACGTACACACACAGACACACGTACACACACACACACAGACACACGTACAGACACACACACGTACGTACAGACACAGACACGTACACACAGACACAGACACGTACACGCACACAGACACGTACACGCACACAGACACACGTACAGACACGTACACACAGACACACGTACAGACACGTACACACACAGACACGTACACACACAGACACGTACACACACAGACACGTACACACACAGACACGTACACACACAGACACGTACACACACAGACACGTACACACACACAGACACGTACACACACACACACGTACACACACACACACGTACACACACACACGTACACACACACACGTACACACACACACGTACACACACACACGTACACACACACGTACGTACAGACACACGTACAGACACGTACACACACAGACACGTACACACACAGACACGTACACACACACACACACACACGTACAGACACGTACACACACACACACACACACACAAACAGACACGTACAGACACACACACGTACACACACACACACAGACACGTACACACACACACACAGACACGTACACACACACACACACACACACACACACACAGACATGTACACACACAGACACGTACACGCACACACACACGTACACACACGTACACACAGACACACGTACAGACACGTACACACAGACACACGTACAGACACGTACACACAGACACACGTACAGACACGTACACACACAGACACGTACACGCACACACACACGTACACACGTACACACACACACGTACACACACACGTACACACACACGTACACACACACGTACACACACACGTACACACAGACACACGTACAGACACGTACACACAGACACACAGACACACAGACAGACACACACACAAACAGACACGTACAGACACACAGACACGTACACACACACACACACACGTACACACACACACACACACACACACACACGTACACACACACACACACACACACACACAGACACACACACACACACACACACACAGACACGTACACACACACACAGACACGTACACACACACACACAGACACGTACACGTACAGACACGTACACACAGACACGTACACACACGTACACACACAGACACGTACACACACGTACACACACAGACACGTACACACACGTACACACACAGACACGTACACACACACAGACACGTACACGTACACACACAGACATGTACACACACACACGTACACACACACACGTACACAGACACGTACACAGACACGTACACAGACACGTACACACACACGTACACACACACGTACACACACACGCACACAGACACGTACACACAGACACGTACACACGCACACAGACACGTACACACGCACACAGACACGTACACACGCACACAGACACGTACACACGCACACAGGTACACACGCACAGACACACACGTACAGACACACACGTACAGACACACACACAGACACGTACACACACACAGACACGTACACACACACACACAGACACGTACACACACACACACAGACACGTACACACACACACAGACACGTACACACACACACAGACACGTACACACAGACACGTACACACACACACACACACACGTACACAGACACGTACACACACGTACACACACGTACACACACGTACACACACACACACACACGTACACACACACACACACACACACGTACACACACACACACACACACACACACACACACACACACACACGTACACACACACACACAGACACGCACACAGACACGTACACACGCACACAGACACGTACACACGCACACAGACACGTACACACGCACACAGACACGTACACACGCACACAGACACGTACACACGCACACAGACACGTACACACGCACACAGACACGTACACACGCACACAGACACGTACACACGCACACAGACACAAGTACACACGCACACAGACACAAGTACACACACACACAGACACAAGTACACACACACACAGACACAAGTACACACACACACACAGACACAAGTACACACACACACACACGAAAACACACATGCACAGAGACACATGTACACACATTTATACATACACACGCACGTACAGACACATATACATGTACATGCAGAGAAATACATGTACATGCAGAGAAATACACATGCACAGATACATGTGCATACATACAGACACATGTATACACAGACACATGTACACAGACACATGTACACACAGAAATACACATGCACAGACACGTACATACACACAGACATATGTACACAGACACATGTACGTACATACACACAGACACGTACATATACACAGACACATGTACATGCATACACAGACACACACACGCACACTGTTAAGTGCTCTCTCCTCTCCCCTGAAGCCACGACTGGCTGACAGAGGATCATGTGACCAAAGTGAGCTGAAATTAGGTAGGCACACACACAGGGAAAACACCC
>NW_028319262.1:617500-661452 GCF_062004578.1 Staurois parvus
GCCTATTCCATAGCCCTCTCCTCTTCTAGGGGTGTCTGTCTGTGCTGGCCCAGCTCCTCTGCCCCTCCCTACCCCATTTATGTAGCAGCAGAGGGAGGGAAGGGGAATATTGTAAAACAGCCTCTCAACAACCTTTTTTACCCCAACGTAGCTCTTGAAATCATTTTCAAGTCTAGGGGAACCCCTGCTAAAACCAATTTATTGGGCTCAATGGGGAGAAGGCCCCTTATATTGGGATTCAGTGTGGAGAAGGTCCCTTATATTGGTGTAATAAGACAGAGAGCGCACCTGCCTAGCGCATTATCCCAGGGTACATTTATTAAAATGATGATACAAGTATACTCACAAACAATATGTAAAAAGATCACATTTCAAGTTGTAGCCTTTTGGTACAATAAATAGTAAGACCCAGCCGATCCTCAGACACCAGATAGGTGCCGTCCAGGAACCAAAGAATGGCTTACGCGTTCTGAAGGCAACCCTCTTCCTCAGAGCCAGCAAGGAAGAGGGCCGCCCTTAAAAACGTGCAAGACATTCTTTGGTTCCTGGACGGCACCTATCTGGCATCTGAGGGTCTACTGGGTCTTACTATTTATTGTACCAAGAGTCTACAACTTGATATGAGATCTTTAACATATTGTTTGTGAGTACAACTTATCATCATTTTAATAAATTTACCTTGGAACAATGCGCTAGGCTGGTGCGCTCTCTGTCTTTTTACAGTAGTTATCTGGACAACCCCAGTCATTTGAGAGAGCAGCAAAGCCTTACATATCCATTGGTTTACCCCTATGCACTCACATTTGAGAATAGGCCCAGGTCCTCCACACTGATGCACAAGAGAATTTGACACTTTCCCTTAAATTGGTAGTCAGTGGTGGGGAAGGCCCCTCAAGTTGGGCGGCCAGTGGTGGGGAAGGCCCCTCACGTTGGGCGGCCAGTGGTGGGGAAGGCCCCTCACGTTGGGCGGCCAGTGGTGGGGAAGGCCCCTCACGTTGGGCGGCCAGTGGTGGGGAAGGCCCCTCACGTTGGGCGGCCAGTGGTGCGGAAGGCCCCTCACGTTGGGCGGCCAGTGGTGCGGAAGGCCCCTCACGTTGGGCGGCCAGTGGTGCGGAAGGCCCCTCACGTTGGGCGGCCAGTGGTGCGGAAGGCCCCTCACGTTGGGCGGCCAGTGGTGCGGAAGGCCCCTCACGTTGGGCGGCCAGTGGTGCGGAAGGCCCCTCACGTTGGGCGGCCAGTGGTGGGGAAGGCCCCTCACGTTGGGCGGCCAGTGGTGGGGAAGGCCCCTCACGTTGGGCGGCCAGTGGTGGGGAAGGCCCCTAACGTTGATGGTTGGGAAGAATGCTCCTCATATTAGGTGGGCAATACCAACTATGCAGACCGCTAAAAAAAAAACTCCAGGACTGAGATTCAAGCCATCTTGGCTCAAACCACTATAATTATTATCTAGATGCCACCTCCATGTGGCCAATGATGAAGCTGTAATTCCTTGTTCTAGCCTAAGCTACATTCAGTAAATGGCATCCTCTGCTAGTGGCTGCTTCAGCTACTTCCCCTAATTGGAGAATAGCATTTCCTCATGTGATGTCATCTGTCTCTCCACCTTAGTCAATTACATCTTACATTTCTTGAGAAAATAAAATACTAGGGTTCTCCTGAGTGGTGGAGGAACAGGTGCAAGTGATTCTCTATATTTAGTGCACGAGATGGAGGGTGGTCAAGCAACCACCAAAGAGGACACCATGTACATGGATGGAGCATAAGATACAACAAATACAGCTTCAACATCAGCTACACAGAGGTGGCCTCTGGATCATTTGTTCTGGCACAGGTGACCCAAAGTAAGTGTTCAGACTAATCTCATCCCTGGAGTTCTGATTTAGAAAGATAATTGGTGTAACAGTACTTGTTCTGTCTAATGGCATTGGTAGACACCATCAAAAGGAAGTCGATCAGCCACAGCTCCAGGAACCTCAAGAAACCTCTAGAGGAACCCTAGGTTTCCACAGATGCCTGATTGGAGAATGGCTCCTGTAGAGGGTAACTTGAGTCCACTACCATCACATCCAAAATGGTGGCACCCAACAGCAGTTTTTTGGACGTCTACCAGGACTTTTGGATGGCTACAGGGAGGCCTTTACAGATTTAAAAAAATAAAGTGATTTACTAAAACTGGAGCACTCAGAAGCTACGCATGGTAGCCACTCAGCTTCTAACTGCAGCTTGTACAGTTAGGTTTTGCCAACAAAACCTGGAAGCTGATTGGTTTCTATGCAGAGCTGCACCGGATTTTGTACTCTCCAGTTTTGGTAAGTCTCCCCCAATATGTATACAAGGGAAGAGTTTTGTTGAAATGAATGATCAGGTTACAGGGTCTCCAACACAAAAAGGGTCAACTTTGATGCAAATACCTTTCCATTAACTTCTTTTTTTCCCCCAAAACCTTAAACTTCAGAACACGGGGAAGCCAACTGCTTATTACAGGCAACAAAAATTGCCACCATTAGTGCACTTTTCATATTCCGGGCCCAGTTATCAATAAAAACAAAAAGAAAAACCAGTCCAGTTTCTTGAAAAGTTAAAGTGAGCTATAGCACCAGTCACACAATGGGTGCTTTGGGAGGAGTTGCGCACCAGGACAGCGCAAGTTACCGGGCTGGCGTTCCGTACAGTGGTCTCCGTAAACAGATGACTAGTCTGCTGCAGCTCTTTATGAAAATCAATAAAAAAAAACAAAAAAAAACAAAAAACAGATTCTAGGAGGTAAAAGAGGATTGCAAAGTCGTCCAGTCCACAACAAACGGTTTTCTTGCAGAAGTGTGCTACATACCGTAGGAGAAGTTTGTCCCCGGGAGACTTCCAGGAAAAAAAAAAAAAGTGAGTTTAAGGGAAAAAAAAAAAAAATAGGAAGGGGCGGCACACAGGCTCCTGTACTGCGGCCCACAAGGGTGTTCGGCCGCATTCTGCTCATCTGGCAGTGAAACAGTTAGCAATGAAAGTGCAGCCTCTCTATCACCGCAGCCAAATGGCGTGCTGCCTCGCGCTTCAAATCCTCCACCGCCTTTACCATCGCGAAGATCGAACACCATTGTTCTTGCCACATGGAGAAGAGAAAAAATAAAAAATAAAAAATGTACCACAAGGAGACGGGAGTAAAACCCAACATCCATACAAAAAGAGGCCTCGATGTGCCGAGTGGGCAGAGACCACCCCAGTTTCAGTGTCTGCCTGAGCTTGTTGGGTAGGCGGCAGATGGCAACTCACTGTCGCTGTGGGCGGAGCTAGCTCAGAGACCCTCCCCACTGCAAAGGTGGGGTGGGGGGAAATGGCCCATCTTCAAGTATTAACGAGGCGGCAGCCTCCAAGGCCGGGGTAGTGGTGGGTGCAGATCTGGCAGTGTACGGCAACGTTCGTTTGTTCTGTGCGCGCCCACGTGTCACAAGACCACGCACTGCAGCCGGTGCGTTCCCGTAGAGCGATCTCCTCGCCACTTGGTGTTCCTCTTCCGTTTCAGGCTCTTGTCTGGGATCTGCTGCCTGTTATGGGGAGAAGCAAGACAAAAGATGAGCGAGGTGCTTTTCTTCGGAGTCTGTAACGTTTTCTAGATCATCTGCATTCAGGGGCGGACTGACAACTCATGGGGCCCCCGGGCAATAGGGGATCATGGGGCCCCTGCGTCCTTGCCCAAACTCAAAAAAGCGTATGAAAAAAGGTACCAGGGGCATCTCATGGGGCCCCCTACTGACCCTGGGCCCTCGGGCAGTGGCCGAGTTTCCAAATGGTCAGTCTGCCCCTGTCTGCATCATATCTTCCCATTCTGTTTTACATCCTATTTCAGTTTGTATTTTGCTATTCTGTATTCACATGACAGGGGGGAGAATGGAGTCAAATTTGCTCATGACTTTTTCTGGGTCCACTGTCTGCAGAAATAGAGCTCTACAGTGACTGCGCTTTTCTGCTCCTCCACCTCGAGGCATTAAAGGAACATATGCTGGAAGAGTGCATGACCCAGGATAGAAGGAATAAGCCTTTAAAATGATAGTAAACTCTCCATGATGAGCTTGTACCTAGCTTACAGTAAGACTTACCTGTAGCTACAATGAATAGCTCCTACAATTTGCACCGTTTAGGACACGGGTGTCAAACTGGTGGCCCTCCAGCTGTTGCCAAACTACAAATCCCATGAGGCATTGCAAGATTGAGGCCCCACTCCGCCCCCCCCACTCACTGACTGATTGACAGCAGCAAGAGCCAATGGCTCCCGCTGCTGTGTCTGAGCCAATGAGGAGGAAAAGAGCTGGGAGAGCTTCTGCTCTCATGCACATCGCCGGACTGAGATCGGGCTCAGGTAAGTATAAGGGGGGCAGCTCTCCACTGAAGGTTGAAAAAAAAAAAAAAAAAAATCAGTCCAAAATTATAGGATGGTTTGCTTATTATATATATTTTTTGTATAAGAAGTGTGACTGGATGCACCATATTGTGACAAACCTTTTACTACGTATTACATCTTGGTGCACCCGGTTATGCTTTTTATTCCATTCACTAATGCATTCGGTCAAGCTGCTTATTCTATTATTTTGCTGTGTTATCTGATCTCATGAACAATCTTATAATTTTTTGCTGAGCCATGCTAATACTTCTCTCTGTGACATTGTGCTTTTTAACTGCTTTCAGTCCACACACACACACACATATATATATATATATATATATATATATATACACATATACATATACACATACACAAACACACATATATATATATACAGTGGGGTAAAAAAGTATTTAGTCAGCCACCAATTGTGCAAGTTCTCCCACTTAAAAAGATGAGAGAGGCCTGTAATTGGCATCATAGGTAGACCTCAACTATGAGAGACAAAATGAGAAAAAAAATCCAGACAATCACATTTGGCTGATTTGGAAAGAATTTATTTGCAAATTATGGTGGAAAATAAGTATTTGGTCACCTACAAACAAGCAAGATTTCTGGCTCTCACAGACCTGTACCTTCTTCTTTAAGAGGCTCCTCTGTCCTGCACTCATTACCTGTATCAATGGCACCTGTTTGAACTTGTTATCAGTATAAATGACACCTGTCCACAACCTCAAACAGTCACACTCCAAACTCCACTATGGTGAAGACCAAAGAGCTGTCGAAGGACACCAGAAACAAAATTGTAGACCTGCACCAGGCTGGGAAGACTGAATCTGCAATAGGCAAGCAGCTTGGTGTGAACAAATCAACTGTGGGAGCAATAATTAGAAAATGGAAGACATACAAGACCACTGATAATCTCCCTCGATCTGGGGCTCCACGCAAGATCTCACCCCGTGGGGTCAAAATGATCAAAAGAACAGTGAGCAAAAATCCCAGGACCACACGGGGGGACCTAGTGAATGACCTGCAGAGAGCTGGGACCAATGTAACAAAGGCTACCATCAGTAACACACTACGCCGCCAGGGACTCAGATCCTGCAGTGCCAGACGTGTCCCCCTGCTTAAGCCAGTACATATCCGGGCCCGTCTGAAGTTTGCTAGAAAGCATTTGGATGTTCCAGAAGAGGATTGGGAGAATGTCATATGGTCAGATGAAACCAAAATAGAACTGTTTGGTAGAAACACAACTCGTCGTGTTTGGAGGAGAGAGAATGCTGAGTTGCATCCAAAGAACACCATACCTACTGTGAAGCATGGGGATGGCAACAACATGCTTTGGGGCTGTTTCTCCACAAAGGGACCAGGATGACTGATCCATGTACAGGACAGAATGAATCGGGCCATGTATCGTGAGATTTTGAGTGCAAACCTCCTTTCATCAGCAAGGGCATTGAAGATGAAACGTGGCTGGGTCTTCCAACATGACAATGATCCCAAACATACCGCTCGGGCAACAAAGGAGTGGCTTCGTAAGAAGCATTTCAAGATCCTGGAGTGGCCTAGCCAGTCTCCAGATCTCAACCCCATAGAAAACCTTTGGAGGGAGTTGAAAGTCCGTGTTGCCCAGCGACAGACCCAAAACATCACTGCTCTAGAGGAGATCTGCATGGAGGAATGGGCCAACATACCAGCAACAGTGTGTGCCAACCTTGTGAAGACTTACAGGAAACGTCTGACCTCTGTCATTGCCAACAAAGGATATATAACAAAGTATTGAGATGAACTTTTGATATTGACCAAATACTTAATTTCCACCATAATTTGCAAATAAATTCTTTCCAAATCAGCCAATGTAATTGTCTGGATTTTTTTTCTCATTTTGTATCTCATAGTTGAGGTCTCCCTATGATGCCAATTACAGGCCTCTCTCATCTTTTTAAGTGGGAGAACTTGCACAATTGGTGGCTGACTAAATACTTTTTTGCCCCACTGTATATATATATATATATATACACACACACACACACACACACATAAATATATATATATATATATACACACACACACACACACACATACACACACACATATATATATATATACACATATACACACACACACACACACACACACACACACACACAGTATATATATACATACATATATATACATACATACACATACATATATACACATACACACACACACACGTTATATACATGTATATCCTAATTTCTCTTTCTCAAATGTACACTGCTCAAAAAAATTAAAGGAAGATTTTGTAATCAGAGTCTAGCATCAAGTCAATGAATATTGAACTGGTCAGGTAAGTAGCAGAGGGGGTTCATCAGTTTTAGCTGCTTTGGTGTTCATGAAATTAACAGGTGCACTAGATGGGCAACAATGAGAGGACCCACAAAACAGGAATGGCTTTATAGATGGAGGGGTTTTTCACTAGTTTTGCATTTGGCTAGGGTCAGTGTCACTACTGGTAGCATGAGGCCATATCTGGACCCTACAGAGGTTGTACAGGCAGTCCAACTCCTCCAGGATGGCACATCAATAGCTCGATTTGCATTGGCCATTGAACACCAGAATTGGCAGGTCCACCACTGGCACCCTGTGCTTTTCACAGATGAGAGCAGGTTCACCCTGAGCACATGTGACAGACGTGAAAGGGTCTGGAGAAGCCGTGGAGAACGTTCTGCTGCCTGTAACATGGTTCAGCATGACCAATTTGGTGGTGGGTCAGTGATGGTCTGGGAAGGCATATCCATGGAGGGACGCACAGACCTCTACAGGCTAGACCGGGTGTCGGCAACCCGTGGCTCTTTTTCACCTTTGCTGCGGCTCCCACCAGGTGACAGGCAATAGGGTTGCCGTAGCTCAGTGGTCGGCAAGCTGCGGCTCTTTTAATGCAGCTCTTCTGTGTGCCGGGCGCCCGCTGGCAAACATTGGCTGTCAGGATGTAGGCGGGGCAGCGTGACGAACTCCTCTCCTCTCACAGGCCGCCCTGAAGACCAGAACGGCGCGGGAACACGGCGAGAGGAACGCGCGGAGCAAAGGTAAGTGAATTGACACAATATGGGGAATGAATTACTATGGGGGATGAATTACTATATGGGGGATGAATTACTATAGGGGGGATGAATTACTATAGGGGGATGAATTACTATAGGGGGGATGAATTACTATAGGGGGGATGAATTACTATGTGGGGGATGAATTACTATATGGGGGATGAATTACTATATGGGGGATGAATTACTATATGGGGGATGTATTTTCAGTTTTAAAAATGTTTCTCTCAAAATAAATTTCAATCGTGGTTTTGGCGAGATTTGGCTCAGTTGAAAAAAAAGGTTGCCCACCACTGACCTAAGGCTATGATTGTGATTATGACGATACACTGTGGCCCTGATTAACCCTTTGCTTACTGGGCCCTTAAACCCCCTTCATGACCAGAGCGTTTTTTGCAATATATGCAGTGTCGGATTTGTTTTAAATGTTGCAATGGTTTTGCGGCTCCCAGTCTTTTTTTCCCTCTCGGAAACGGGTCCAAGTGGCTCTTTATGTCTTAAAAGTTGCAGACCCCTGGGCTAGACAATGGTACCCTGACTGCCATTAGGTATGGGGATGAAATCCTTGGACCCATTGTCAGACCCTACGCTGGTGCAGTGGGTCCTGGGTTCCTCCTGGTGCCGTGGGTCCTGGGTTCCTCCTGGTGCCGTGGGTCCTGGGTTCCTCCTGGTGCCGTGGGTCCTGGGTTCCTCCTGGTGCCGTGGGTCCTGGGTTCCTCCTGGTACCGTGGGCCCTGGGTTCCTCCTGGTGCAGTGGGCCCTGGGTTCCTCCTGGTGCAGGGGGTCCTGGGTTCCTCCTGGTGCACGACAATGCCCGGCCTCATGTGGGGAGAGTATGCAGGCAGTTCCTGGAGGATGAAGGAATTGATACCATTGAATGGCCCCCACGCTCGCCTGACCTAAATCCAATAGGATACCTCTGGGATATCATGTTTCGGTCCATCCGACGCCACCAGGTTGCACCTCAGACTGTCCAAGAGCTCAGTGATGCCCTGATCCAGATCTGGGAGGTAATCCCCCAGGACACCATCCGTGGTCTCATTAGGACCCTCCCCCGACATTGTCAGGCATGCATACAAGTACGTGGGGGCCATACAATCTACTGAGGACCATTCTGAGTTGCAATGACATTTCAGCCAAATGGACTCGCCTGCCGCATCATTTTTTCACTTTGATTTTCAGGGTGTTTTTGAATTCAGTCCTCTGTAGGTCGATCATTTCCATCAAACAATGGGGCGTCCTTACGTTCCTAACACATTACCCCGTCCATGTCAGTATAGAGATCCAGCCGGAGATTTCTCCCCATTGCGATCTGATGAGTCAAACGATGGGGCATCCTTACGGTCACATGCCTGATGAAGGGGCCTGCGAGACTCTGAAATGTTGCCTTGCTGTAACTATGTGATCGTTTATTAAAACTTTTGGATCCATATTGGTGATCCTCTATGTGCTGGTGACATTCTCCCTTACGTTCCTAACACATTACCCCGTCCATGTCAGTATAGAGATCCTGCAGGAGATTTTTCCCCATTGAGATCTGATGGGTTTTCAAAGTATTCCTTTCATTTTTTTGAGCAATGTATATATATATATATAAAGATCTCTGCGCTCTTGAATGTTGCGGTTGGTACTTACACACAAATATTGCATTATAAGGAATATACCTGATTACTCGTACGAGGTCGTGAAATGCTTTGTCCACATTCTGCGGCGGGTCCTTGGCACTTGTCTCAATGTATGGAATCTATAAGAAGGTAGAGGTTGTAAAGCGGTACCAGTAATACAGCCACAGCTCTCATCACAAATGTCCTCTATTTTTACCTTGCTGCTAGCATTAGTAAATAGACAGGAAGGTATATTATATTTACTGGTTTTAAAACGGTTTACATTACTTCAGTTCCTTCCTGGTTTCTGGCCTAGGCCAAAATGATGTCATACATCCCACAAGTCTTCAGGAGGGGAGGTGGTGCTTTTCCAGCTAAACACACCCTCCTGCCTGCATGCCTGAGCTAAGGGCAGATGGATTCCAGTGAGTAAACAGGAATCCCACAGTGTGACGAGAGTCACGTTGGGTGGGGGCCATGGAACACAGCTCGCTTTGAAGAGGTGGGGAGACCCCTGTCTCAGCTCCCCATATCCCACTTATGTGCAAGTCACCCTGTGCCAGTTAGGGGTACAGGGTGATCTGTCCTAATATTGGGGTGGGGGGTTGTTGATTGTTTATTGCCATGTGGTTGGATCACATTGTTCTATTGTGTGTCTTGCTTGGGAGCAAACTATTATGGGATGTATGTGTTTGTGTATTGGCTTGGTGGGGGGTGTTTCCAGCAGCCCTCCCTCCTGATGGGACTGTCTGCTGGTGTGTCTCTTGTTACTAAATGTAGATTGCCGCACCCTGTGTCATTATGCGGGGGGGGGGTGTTCCTTTGAATGTATATATCTTGTATCTGTGTTAAAATTAACTAGTCTATTTTCCTGGTTTACTTCAAGACTGGTGTCATCTGGTCTTGTTTGGTGGGCTGTGGTGTCTGTGGTCAGTGTTCGGACGTGGAAGTGGTAGTCTAACAGAAGTACTCACGCACAGTCTAAGGGTCGGTTCCGTTACTCACAGGGCAAGTTAATTCAAAGCCAAGTGCCAGGTATGTACAGTATCTCCCAGAAGTGAGTACAGCCCTCCCCCCCACACACATATTATATATATATATATATATATATATATATATATATATATATATACACACACACACACACACACACACACACACACACTATCTCCCAGAAGTGAATCCACCCCTCATATTTCTGTAAATATTTGATTCTATCTTTTCATGTGACAACACTGAAGAAATGACACTTTGCTACAATGTGACGTAGTCAGTGTACAGCTTGTATAACATGTAAATTTGCTGTCCCCTCAAAATAACTCATTAATGTCTAAACCGCTGGCAACAAAAGTGAGTCCACCCCTAAGTGACAAGGTCCAAATTGGGCCCAATTAGCCATTTTCCCTCCCCGATGTCATGTGACTTGTTAGTGTTACAAGGTCTCAGGTGTGAATGGGGAGCGGGTGGGTTACATTAGGTGTTATCGCTCTCCCTCTCTCATACTGGTCACTGGAAGTTCAACATGGCACCTCATGGCAAAGAACTCTGAGGATTCGAAAAAAAGAATTGTTGCTCTACATAAGTTTTATTTTCAAAAACAATTAAATCTTAACTGACCATAATTCTTCAAAACATCTGGTCATATTGAGAATAATTATGTACCTTGGAAAATAAATAGTCACAAATCTATAAAAATGATGAAATTAAGAACCACCATATTAACTTCTAGAAATTCCAGGCATCTTATCGAGATTACTGCTTTTGGCAGGAGGGGGTCCCATGGAAGGAGTAAATTGCTCAAATGCTGCCAAAATCTTCTAGTCTGACCAGTCTGCTTCACCCCAATCCATTTGTTTTTTTTTCCCTTTTCCTTCTATGTGCCGCACACCCCGGCATCCATTCCCCTTCCACTTACGTTGTGTTTTACCGCCATTTCCTTCCCTTGGTCACTGGAAATTTTCCTTAAGTGCATCAGGTCCACTTTGTTGGCGACGAGAATCATCGGGAACGACTCTCTGCAAGAGGAAGAGAATCCTTCAGAATGGACAGGAGAGAACAATAAGGTCCATGTGTCCTAGCGCTACCATTGGCTTCCATTGCTGGAGCCATGAAGAGGACAAAGATGGTGATCTGCACTGGGAAAGCCTTTGCTGTTTTTGAACAGTACAATGAGGGGTGAACCTGACATTTATGAATGGATGTTGCTGATTCTTTTTATATTTTAAGGGAGTTAAGCCAAGCTTCATGCTCAGACCCCAAGCTTTTTAATTTTATAATGTGTCTAAATCAGGGGTGGGCAAACTTTTTGACTTGAGGGCCGCAATGGGTTCATATATTGGACCCGGGGGCCGGACCAAGAGTAGATGAATGATGTGTATGTGTCATCCATAGTAAGCATAGTAATTAATCCCCCATATAGTAATTCATCTCCCATAGTAATTCATCCCCCATAGTAATTCATCCCCCATATAGTAATTCATCCCCCATATAGTAATTCATCCCCCATATAGTAATTCATCACTCATATAGTAATTCATCCCCCATATAGTAATTCATCCCCCATATAGTAATTCATCCCCCATATAGTAATTCATCCCCCCATATAGTAATTCATTCCCCATATTAAGTCCCAAGTCCCCCCGTGTCAATTCACTTACCTTTGCTCCGCGCGTTCCTCTCGCCGTGTTCCCGCGCCGTTCCGGTGTAGCATGAAAATCTGTCTCCTATGAGGATCTGTCCCCCTCGACGTATCTGCGCATGTGCCAGTTTCAGGCATTAGCAGCCGATCGGCGATCTCCGGCACATGCGCAGATACGTCAAGGGGGACAGATCCTCATAGGAGACAGATTTTCATGCTACACCGGTCTTCAGGGCGGACTGTGAGAGGAGCATAGCGGGAGCCTAGCTCCGTGGGCCAGATTAAAAGGTCCGCCGGGCCGTATACGGCCCGCGGGCCATAGTTTGCCCATTGCTGGTCTAAATGGTTAATTCGCCTTTGAGAGATGCAGTCAAGGGGCCCGAGCTGTGCAGCTTTTAAAAATGCTGGATTAGTAGAATGGATGTACCTGTAGGTCATTTGGTCCCTTCAAGACCTGGCTGAAAAAAACATGGAGAACATATCCCCCTACAATGCTGGGGGTGAGCATCTGACAGGTCAGGGCGGGGCAAGCTATCTATTGGCGCATTTTGCCCAGATTTCAGCGGGGCCCCTCCATTTTTAAATGCTGTACAATTTCTTTACCTGCTGGGGACCCTTAACTGCACAGACACATTTTCTTTCAAAAGGTGCTCAAAGCTGATTTTCTTTACAAAGAGGCCACAGAATTGAAGGCTGTGCCCTGCCAGCATGCTGCAGAGAAGGACCCTTGCTCTGTATGAAATTAACCAACAACTCCACTAAATCTCACTTCCACACATCACATTACCGCCTACATCCCTCTGCATTACCACCTACATCGTTCCACCTCCGGCACACAGTGCAACGCATTACCGCCTACCTTCCTCCACCTCCGGCACACATTGCGGCTCATTACCGCCTACATCCTTCCAACTCCGGCACACAGTGCGGCTCATTACCGCCTACATCCCTCCACCTCCGGCACACAGTGCGGCTCATTACCGCCTACATCCCTCAACCTCCGGCACACAGTGCAACGCATTACCGCCTACCTCCCTCCACCTCCGGCACACAGTGCGGCTCATTACCGCCTACATCCCTCCACCTCCGGCACACAGTGCAACGCATTACCACCTACATCCCTCCACTTCCAGCACACAGTGCAGCGCATTACCGCCTACATCCCTCCACGTCCAGCACACAGTGCGGCTCATTACCGCCTACATCCCTCCACCTCCGGCACACAGTGCGGCTCATTACCGCCTACATCCTTCCACCTCCGGCACACAGTGCAACGCATTACCGCCTACCTCCCTCCACCTCCGGCACACAGTGCGGCTCATTACCGCCTACATCCCTCCACCTCCGGCACACAGTGCAACGCATTACCACCTACATCCCTCCACTTCCAGCACACAGTGCAGCGCTCATTACCGCCTACATCCCTCCACCTCCGGCACACAGTGCGGCTCATTACCTTCTACATCCCTCCACGTCCGGCACACAGTGCGGCTCATTACCGCCTACATCCCTCCACCTCCGGCGCACAGTGCGGCTCATTACCGCCTACATCCCTCCACCTCCGGCGCACAGTGCGGCACATTACCGCCTACATCCCTCCACCTCCGGCACACAGTGCGGCTCATTACCTTCTACATCCCTCCACGTCCGGCACACAGTGCGGCTCATTACCGCCTACATCCCTCCACCTCCGGCGCACAGTGCGGCACATTACCGCCTACATCCCTCCACCTCCGGCACATTACCGCCTACATCCCTCCACCTCCGGCACACAGTGCGGCACGTTACCGCCTACCTCTCTCCACCTCCGGCACACAGTGCGGCTCATTACCGCCTACATCCCTCCACCTCCGGCACACAGTGCGACTCATTACCGCCTACATCCCTCCACCTCCGGCACACAGTGCGGCGCATTACCGCCTACATCCCTCCACCTCCGGCACACAGTGTGGCGCATTACCGCCTACATCCCTCCACATTCAACACACAGTGCGGCGCATTACCGCCTACATCCCTCCACGTCCAGCACACAGTGCGGTGCATTACCGCCTACATCCCTCCACCTCCAGCACACAGTGCGGCGCATTACCGCCTACATCCCTCCACCTCCAGCACACAGTGCGGTGCATTACCGCCTACATCCCTCTGTGTCCACCACACAGTGCGCCTCATTACCGCCTCCAACCCTCCACCTCCGGCACACAGTGTAGCGCATTACCACCTACATCCCTCACCCATATCCAAACCTCCTGCAGATTATATGGATACAACACTCTAATTATCCTTTATCCCGTTCCCCAACAGGAACCTCAGCCTGGACCTCTAATGGATCCCACACCAGAGCTGGAACACTGCATTCAGTGACCTTCCGTCCTGCTATTCTGCATTTTCTGAAGATTGATGGAATGTTCCACGAACTTACCGGTCTTTGACCCTGAGGATGAGTTGGTGAAAGCGATCCACATGTTCAAAGCTGGCTTTGTCGGTGACCGAGTACACGATCAGGAACCCATCGCCAGTCCTCATGTACTGCTCTCGCATGGCGCTGAATTCTTCTTGACCGGCTGTGTCCAGCACTGAGGAAGACAAGGTGTCACTTACAGACCACAATTGTGAGTTATAGATGTAAAGACGGTATGATGGGTCAGAAGGATCTAACTAGTCATCCTGTCATTGGTCTCCTATCCCATCACAGATTTCACCCAACTCCTCTGATCAAGTCTGAAACCTGCCTTCCCTACAGACCAGTGAAACTGAAGACCTGGGGGCTCATTAACCACAAGTCTACCCAAAACTGATATTTTCTAGAGACTTAAAAATAGATCTGAATCCCAATGGGATGGCATTTAGTTATTACAAAGCACAGCGTAGCAAACAATTACCATGGCTCCCCCAACTCCCAATTTCACTTTTTTCATCCTTATTAAGACTCTTATCCAGGGGTGGACTGGAAACTCATGGGGACCCCGGGCAATAGGAGATCATGGGGCCCGTGTCCTTGCTCATACTCAAACCACACCCAAAAAAGCCTATGAAAAGTACCAGGGGCATCTCATGGGGCCCCTTACTGACCCCGGACCCTTGGGCAAAAAAAATATTTAAAAATTAAAAAAGTGTATTAATGTATTAAAATAAATCAGTTAAAAAAAAAATAAAAAAAGAGAAATTAAAAATGTATATTTTTAAATATACTATTGATAAATTTATAAATACGTTTACCATTAATATATTTAAAAATATACTTAAAAATAAAAAATGTATTAATATAATAAATTTTAAACCACATTTTTAATTTTTTTTTAAATATTAAATGATAAATGTATCAATTTATACATTTGTATAATATTTAAAAATTCATATATGTTAAACAGTTTTTTAAATGATTATTATTATAATTTTTATTATTGTTAAAATATATTTTGGAATTATATTAAGGATACATATTTTAATTAAAATATACACTGCTCAAAAAAAAATGAAAGGAACACTTTGAAAACCCATCAGATCTCAATGGAGACAAATCTCCTGCTGGATCTCTATACTGAAATGGACGGGGTCATGTGTTAGGAATGTAAGGACGCCCCATTGTTTGCATTCAATCCTCTATAGGTCGATCATTTTCATTTCTATCAAACACACCCCGAAAATCAAAGTGAAAAAATGATGCAGCAGGCGAGTCAATTTTGGTGAAATGTCATTGCAGCAACTCAGAATGGTCCTCAGTAGTTTGTATGGCCCCCACATGCTTGTATGCATGCCTGACAATGTCGGGGGGGGGGGGCTCCTAATGAGACCACGGATGGTGTCCTGGGGGATTTCCTCCCAGATCTGGACCGGGGCATCACTGAGCTCCTGGACAGTCTGAGGTGCAACCTGGCGGCGTCGGATGGACCGAAACATGATATCCCAGAGGGGTTCTATTGGATTTAGGTCAGGCGAGCATGGGGGCCATTCAATGGTATCAATTCCTTCATCCTCCAGGAACTGCCTGCATACTCTCCCCACATGAGGCCGGGCATTGTGGTGCACCAGGAGGAACCCAGGACCCACTGCACCAGGAGGAACCCAGGACCCACTGCACCAGGAGGAACCCAGGACCCACTGCACCAGGAGGAACCCAGGACCCACTGCACCAGCGTAGGGTCTGACAATGGGTCCAAGGATTTCATCCCAATACCTAATGGCAGTCAGGGTGCCATTGTCTAGCCTGTAGAGGTCTGTGCGTCCCTCCATGGATATGCCTCCACAGACCATCACTGACCCACCACCAAAGCGATCATGCTGAACCATGTTACAGGCAGCAGAACGTTCTCCACGGCTTCTCCAGACCCTTTCACGTCTGTCACATGTGCTCAGGGGGAACCTGCTCTCATCTGTGAAAAGCACAGGGTGCCAGTGGTGGACCTGCCAATTCTGGGGTTCAAAACCTGGATGATATCTTACAACACAATGCTGGTAAAGACTCCCTATAGTTAAGGGGTCTTTGTGTCAATATAGGGCTCCACATGCAGATGCAGACTTTATTGTCCTTTGCATGGACTATACAGGTCACTGTTTATATATATTTTGATCACTTTTCATAGGAATGAGTGGTCTCACAATGAATACAGTATGTGCAAATTTTTTAGAATTTGTTATACAGATCGCAATATTTGTATTTCTTATTGTGTATGAGAAGAGAGGATATCCTCTTAAGTATTTGCAGCTTTGTATACTAGAAGAGCTGGAGATTTGTGCAGTTTGATCTGTTTGTACTCATTTCATTAACACCAAAGCAGCTGAAACTGATGAACAACCCCCTTCTGCGACGTCACTGACCAGATCCATATCTCAGGAGTTCCATTGACTTGATCCTAGAGGGCCTGGGGTCAGTAGGGGGCCCCATGAGATGCCCCTGGTACTTTTTTCATAGGCTTTTTGAGTTTGGGCAAGGACACAGGGGCCCCATGATCCCCTATTGCCCAGGGGCCCCATGATCCCCTATTGCCCAGGGAACCCATGAGTTGTCAGTCCGCCCCTGATCACACCCAGTTCATGCAAACCGCTGCAGGTGTATATGTTAAGTTAACAACACCCCGAAATCAGTCCGCAAAACGTGGTGCAATGTGCAGAATTGGATCGCATTGGTGTGAATACCCATGTGATCTGATTCTAGTGCGGACCCAAAAAAGGGTCCTGCACGTTTGTGATGTGGGTGCGGTGCGATTAGAGCCATACAAAATCGCATCGCACACAAATCGCATGTGATTTGCACAGGAATGTGGCGCGGTTCCTGTGCGAATCACATGCAGTGTACCGCACCGCATACAGTTAGGTCCATAAATATTGGGACATGGACACAATTCTAACATTTGTGGTCTATACACCACCACAATGGATTTGAAATGAAATGAACAAGATGTGCTTTAACTGCAGACTGTCAGCTTTAATTTGAGGGTATTTACATCCAAATTAGGTGAACGGTGTAGGAATTACAACAGTTTGCATATGTGCCTCCCACTTGTTAAGGGACCAAAAGTAATGGGACAATTGGCTTCTCAGCTGTTCCATGGCCAGGTGTGTGTTATTTCCTCATTATCCCAATTACAATGAGCAGATAAAAGGTCCAGAGTTCATTTCAAGTGTGCTATTTGCATTTGGAATCTGTTGCTGTCAACTCTCAAGATGAGATCCAAAGACTGTATATGTGAACCCGGGCTGAAAAGTGTTCCTATCATTTTTTTTTAACAGTGTACTTAAAAATGATTAAAAAGTATATTATTGACACACACGGATTAAAAAAGCAGATCATGTATGATGCATAGTGACGTCAGTCAGGACTTACATCCATTTTTAAAATAAAACAGATGACCAGCAGAGCAGCGATCGTGGCATTTGTCGCCGTGATGTCGCTGTGATGTCACAGTCACACCCGGTGGCCTTTCCCCATACACAGTCGCTCTGACAGCTTTGTTCAGGCCGTGTTTACTTGTCTGCGGGTTGGCCGGGTGCGGTCGGGTTCAGGAATGACGTTTTAAGGAGCGGTTCAGATAAAGAAGAACTTGAATAGACGACTGACATCTGGCACCGGTCCATTGTAACGTACGGCACATAACCCATTCACTGCTGGGAGCTACCGCCGTCATAGGGACTCCGCAGGAAAATGTCATCGCCAACTTTGTTTTATTATTTATTTCAGGTACTTATATCTCGCCGTCAATTTACACAGCACTTTACATATATATTGTACATTCACATCAGTCCCTAACCCTCAAGGGGCGTACATGGAAGAGAAATATATTTCCAATATATTTAGATAAAAAAAAAAATTATATCTGTGACATATATTTACAATATATTGGCCCACGCTAATATATTTTAACATGTATTCTAAAAAAATGTAAATTGAAATATATTTTCTTAAAAAGGCATATATTTAAAAATATATATTTTTTAAAAATATATTCTTCAGCTTTTTTTTAACCTATAAAAAAATGTCATTTTAACTGCTTGTAAATGCATTCCAAAAATGTAGATTAAAAGGTATTTTCAAAGACATATATTTGAAAATGTATTTTTAAAAATATTCTTCATATAATTTTTAATATATAAAAAAAATTAAATATAAAAAAAATATATAAAAACCACATCTCAACATACACCAAAACAGTCATGCTGAACCATGTTACAGGCAGCAGAACGTTCTCCACGGCTTCTCCAGACCCTTTCACGTCTGTCACATGTGCTCAGGGTGAACCTGCTCTCATCTGTGAAAAGCACAGGGTGCCAGTGGTGGACCTGCCAATTCTGGTGTTCAATGGCAAATGCCAATCCAGCTCTATGGTGCCGGGCAGTGAGCACAGGACCCACTAGAGGACATCGGGCCCTCAGGCCACCCTCATGAAGTCTGTTTCTGATTGTTTGGTCAGAGACTTTCACACCAGTGGCCTGCTGGAGGTCATTTTGTAGGGCTCTGGCGGCGCTCATCCTGTTCCTCCTTGCACAAAGGAGCAGATACCGGTCCTGCTGATGGGTTAAGGACCTTCTACGGCCCTGTCCAGCTCTCCTAGAGTAACTGCCTGTCTCCTGGAATCTCCTCCATGCTCTTGAGACTGTGCTGGGAGACACAGCAACCCTTCTGGCAATGACACGTATTGATGTACCATCCTGGAGGAGATGGACTGCCTGTGCAATCTCTGTAGGGTCCAGGTATGGCCTTCTGCTACCAGTAGGGAAAAAAATGTCAGTGGCCTCCACCTGTAAAACCATTCCTGTTTTGAGAGTCAACTCATTGTTGCCCATCTAGTGCACCTGTTAATTCCATTAACACCAAAGCAGCTGAAACTGATGAACAACCCCCTCTGCTACTTACCTGACCAGATCCATATCCCAGGAGTCTCATTGACTTAATGCTAGACTCTGATTACAAAGTCTGCCTTTCATTTTTGTTGGGCAGTGTATATTGCAGTATTGGTAAACGCACCTGTATCCAGTTCTAGGCACACTGCCCCTGTCATCTCCAGTCCCCCCCCCCCGCATCATCATCATTGTCCTCACTCCCTATGAAGCAGCACATGGGGGGGGATAGGTGTGGGCAGGGGGGGTGTCATCAATGCCCTCATTAGACACAGGGAACAAGGGTCTGCGGGTTCATGTAACCACTGATTGGCAGGGTGTTTGTTGGGCGAGGCACAGTGTGTAGATGGTCAGTAATCAGTGAGTGGATGGGGAGCTCGGGGGTGACATACGTGGTGAAGGGGGACACCGGTTAGCGTTCAGCAATGGCTGTATCTGCTGTCAGCGTCAGTGGTCTGACTGTCTCTGCTCACTGGCAGGGTAGGAGACCCCATTTGCTTTTACTTGTCCCTACCCATGGATTTGTATTTTTCCATCCAGTCCTGACATTTGCACAGCTCTGCCACACATTAGCCCTCTCTGGCAGGGTAGGAGACCCATTTGCCTTCACTTGTCCCTCCCTCCTAGTCTGACAGCACAGTGAAAGGAGAAGCAGCATGCAGATGAGCTCTTTCACTCTGCTTTCTCCTCCCATCAGCATGCTCATTGCACTGCATCACAGCTCCATGGCTCCTTATGCTACTTCTAGTCTGAGCTCTGCTGTGCTGATGCCAAGTCCATTTTTGGAACCTGCACTACATGGATATAAAAAAATACAGATCTGTTTTATGGTTCATATTTTATTCTATCTGCATGAAGATCAGCTTTAAAGCTCATTTGATTTTTCAGTTTATATATCTGCTAAATCCATTCTGGGTGCATCAATATAAAGGTTTGTAATGTCACACAGTCCAGGAAGCAGCCACAGCCCGAGTAGAAAATCCTGTCCCCTGCCAGCATGCTGCAGGAGGAGCCATGCTGTGTGTGGAAGCAGTGGTCTCTCTGCAGAAGTCTGACATTCCCTCCTCCTCCAGTGCAATCAGCTGATCGGAGAGCCCTAGCTCTGACTCTGCAAGGGGTGTGTCAGACCTCTGCAGAGAGACCAGTGATTGTGCTTTACTGCTCCTCGCAACACTCAGGTCTGACTTGCTCTAAACCAGTGGTGTCCAAACTGTGGCCCAAGGGCCGGATGTGGCCCTTTGCTTGCTTTTATATGGCCCTTGGGGGATTATTCCCCCCACTGTCAGCAACATTGTTCATGCCACGGACAACAAAAGGACATCATTCCTCCCATTGACACTAATGATGGGGCACTATCCTTCCCATTGACACCAACGATGGGGCAAAATTCCTCCCATTACCACAAACAATGGGGCACTACTCCTCCCACTAACACTAACAATGGGATGCTATTCCTCCCACTGACACCAATGATGGGGCACTATTCCTCCCACTGACACCAATGATGGGGCACTATTCCTCCCATTGATACCACTGATGGAGCACTATTACTCCCTCTAATACCAATGAAGGGGCACTATTCCTCTCACCGACACCAATCATGGGGCACGATTCCTCCCACTGACACCAATGATGGGGCGCTATTCCTCCCATTGACACCAACGATGGCGCACTATTCCTCCCACTGACACCAGGATATTTTCTTCTCCCACTGGCCACAGTCCGGCCCCCCAAACGTTTGAAGGACAGTAAATTGGCCCTTTGCTTAGAAAGTCTGGAGACCCCCGCTCTACACAGCGTATTCCAGCTCTGCTTGTCACCTTAACAGTGATGAATGAAGAAGGCCGAGTGACTGCAGTGAAGTCTAAAAAAAACATACGATAATGGAAATACGGGACAGCAAACAGGTTAAAGTCACAACATTAAAAATTACAGGGAAAAAAAACTGGCTGAAATGACACCGCGGTCCCTCCTACATGCGACTTTCCTTACCATCCAGGATCGCCCATTGTCCATCGATCTCCGTGTGTTTCAGGTAGGAATCCTCTATGGTGGGATCATAATCTGGCACAAAGATCTTCTGGAAAAACTGTATGGTCAGTGCGCTCTTCCCCACGCCGCCATCTCCCACCACCACCAGTTTGTAGGTTGGCAGATTGTCGCTCAGGACCGCGCTGGTCGCCATGATGCCTTTCCCCGTTCCTGATGGGAGAGAGAACCGGTAAATGGGTTAAAACACACAAACCCTATAAAAAAAAGGAACATAAACTGGCTGACTACAAAAGTTCTCTTGTAGCAAATGCAACATGCGATTAAAAGTTCAATGCCAATTTACTTTGCAGTGCAGTGCATGGGTTGGCAATGAACCCCCCCCCCCCCCCCAAAAAAAAAAAAAAAAAAAAGAAAAAAAACACAGACGGGACCTTTTTATGAGATGATGTCATCGGTTTACTGCAGGTAGGAGGAAGCATTTCCTCAGTCTCTATATGGTAAATACCTCCTATGCTTAGAAGTGTGCAACAATTCAAATAAATGGCGGCTGCTGACACCCACCACTTATCACCTATAAGTGAATGATGCTAAATAATGTATAAAATGGTGCAGCGCTCATACATATAAAAAAAAATTTAATAGTGACCTAATCACAAATAATCATAAATAATTACACAGTGATAACGAATCACCTGATCTTATCTGGGATCTGATGGTGAGACAGAACAGTGGATAAAACTAAATATCCGTGATCTCAAGATATACCCAATATGGTATAAAAAAAAGTGCTCACAAATACCCAGATCCTGAATTAGGATCAGTGACTGACCATAACCTAACAAAAAAATCAGTGACATACAAGTGATCCCAGCTCTGGGGGATATACATTTTTCATATATATATATATATGGGATCACTTGTATATGTCAAAAGTTTACTGTTCTTCAGACTTTAGGGGGGCCAGACTGTGGACATCGGGAATAGAAAATGTCAGAGTAACAGTGGGAGCAAATAATGCCCCATTTTTGGTGCTAATGAGAGGAACTGTGCCCCATCGTTGTGTCATTGAGGAATCATGCCCCATCATTGGGAGAAATTGTGCCCCATCATTGGCATCACTGGGAGGAATTGCGCCCCTTCATTGGTGTTACTGAGAGGAATTGTGCCCCATCATTGCTGTTATTGGGCCCAATTGTTGGTGTCATTGGAAGAAATTGTGCCCCATCATTGGGAGGAATTGTGCCCCATCATTGGGAGGAATTGTGCCCCATCATTGGTATTATTGGGAGGAATTGTGATCCATCATTGGGTGTCATTGGGAGGAATTGTGCCCCATCATTGGTGTTATTGGGCCCAATTGTTGGTGTCATTGGGTGGAACCGTGCCCCATCATTTGTGTCATTGGGAGGAATTGTGCCCCATCATTGGGAGGAATTGTGCCCCATCATTGGTGTTATTGGGCCCAATTGTTGGTGTCATTGGGTGGAACCGTGCCCCATCATTTGTGTCATTGGGAGGAATTGTGCCCCATCATTGGGAGGAATTGTGCCCCATCATTGGTATTATTGGAAGTAATTGTGCCCCATCATTGGAAGGAATTGTGCCCTGTCATTGGAAGGAATTGTGCCCCGTCATTGGCATCATTGGGAGGAATTGCCCCCCTGCATTGGTATTATTGGGAGTAATTGTGCCCCGTCATTGGGAGGAATTGTGCCCCGTCATTGGAAGGAATTGTGCCCCGTCATTGGAAGGAATTGTGCCCCGTCATTGGAAGGAATTGTGCCCCTTCATTGGCATCATTGGGAGGAATTGTGCCCCTTCATTGGAAGGAATTGTGCCCCTTCATTGGCATCATTGAGAGGAATTGCCGCCCTTCATTGGTGTTACTGGGAGGAATTGTGCCCCATCATTGGTGTTATTGGGCCCAATTGTTGGTGTCATTGGGTGGAACCGTGCCCCATCATTTGTGTCATTGGGAGGAATTGTGCCCCATCATTGGGAGGAATTGTGCCCCATCATTGGTATTATTGGAAGTAATTGTGCCCCATCATTGGAAGGAATTGTGCCCTGTCATTGGAAGGAATTGTGCCCCGTCATTGGCATCATTGGGAGGAATTGCCCCCCTGCATTGGTATTATTGGGAGTAATTGTGCCCCGTCATTGGGAGGAATTGTGCCCCGTCATTGGAAGGAATTGTGCCCCGTCATTGGAAGGAATTGTGCCCCGTCATTGGAAGGAATTGTGCCCCTTCATTGGCATCATTGGGAGGAATTGTGCCCCTTCATTGGAAGGAATTGTGCCCCTTCATTGGCATCATTGAGAGGAATTGCCGCCCTTCATTGGTGTTACTGGGAGGAATTGTGCCCCATCATTGGTGTTATTGGGCCCAATTGTTGGTGTCATTGGGCAGAACTGTGCCCCATCCTTGGTGTCATTGGGAGAAATTGTGCCCCATCATTGAGAGGAATTGCGCCCCTTCATTGGCGTCATTGGACGGAGTTGTGTCCCATCATTGACGTCATTGGAAGGAATTGCACCCCATCACTGGCGTCATTGGGAGAAATTGCTCCCCTTCATTGGTGTCAGTTGGTGGGGATTAGGCCCCATTGTTGGTGGCGGTGGATGAACTAGTGCTCCAAGGGCCAGATGAAAGCAAGCAAAGGGTCGCATCTGGCCCCCGGGCCAGAGTTTGGAGACCACTGGTTTAACCTAATCAACCCTAATTAACTCCTTTCCATTCTCCCTCTGATTTGTCCTGCAGATTTTTTATAACCGTTAAAAAAAAAAAAGAAAAAAAAAAAAAAGGAAGGAAGGAAAAAAGAACGCACACATGACACAAAACAAAAAAAAGGTACACACCACAACAATGTGTTACTTTGTAGCCATCTTATCTTTAAGTAATTACAAAGTTATTGCCGAATAAGGCAACTTATGGAAGAAGACAAAACATACGAGGTGGTATCAAAAAGACTAGTTTGTTTTGTAACACGCCAACAGATGGCAGCACAAGGCTGCACGCACAGTCACAGGGAGCACCAACCTTCATAAATCAGTGTGCCAAAAGGCATCATCCTGTGTACATTGGGAGCTGTGCAACTGGTGCTATTCTGACCACGTGCATTACCACGTCTGCTATTTCATCATGGACAGAAAGTTAAAACAAAGAGCAAAACGTGAAATTCTGCATGAAACCGGGCAAATCGTTGGATCTCTGCAATGCTGTAAAAATGGCGACCTTTGAGCTGGACCTCCATCTTCGGGAAGAGGGCATTTTCGGAGGTTGAGATCACTGAAGGTCTTCCTGATCTCTCGTCGTCTTCCAGTGATATTATTCCGCTCTTACAGCAGGTGCCACTCGGAACACTTCCAACGACTCATCGCAACATCGCCGCAGACTTGCCGAATCATGTCACAATGTCTCGCTGGCAGATTTGCCCAGTTTCATATTTTCTCTTTGTGCCAACTTGCTGCCCATGATGAAATAGAAGATGTGGAAACGCACCAGATGCACAGCTCTTGATGTGCACAGGACACCTACCATTTATTTATTTCAGGTACTTATATAGCGCCATCACTTTACACAGCACTTTACATATATATTGTACATTCACATCAGTCCCTAACCCTCAAGGGGCGTACAATCTAAGGTCCCTAACCCTCAAGGGGCGTACAATCTAAGGTCCCTAACCCTCAAGGGGCGTACAATCTAAGGTCCCTAACTCACATTCATACATACATACATACAGTTGCAAGAAAAAGTATGTGAACCACTTGGGATTACGTGGAGTTTTGCATGAATTGGGCATAAAATGTGCTCTGAACGTCATCTAAGTCACAACAATAGAAGAACACAGTCTGCTGAACATAATACTACACAAACATTAGATGTTGCCATGGTTTAATTGCACATAACATGTAAACATTCACAGTGCAGGGAGGAAAAAGTATGTGAGGCCCTAGCTTAATGACTTCTCCCAGAGCTAATTGGAGCCAGGAGTGAGCCAACCTTGACTCCAATCAGTGTGATGATATTGGATGTGTTGCTGACAGCTGTCCTGCCCTTAAAAAACACACACCTGTTTTGGGTTTACTGGTTTCAAGAAGCACTGTGTGATGTGAACCATGCCTCGCAGAATAGAGCTCTCAGAAGACCTACGATCAAGAATTGTTGACTTGCATGAAGCTGGAAAGGGTTACAAAAGTATCTCCAAAAGCCTTGATGTTCATGTGTCCACGGTAAGACAGACTGTCTACAAATGGAGAAAGTTTAGCACTGTTGCTACTCTCCCTAGGCGAAATTCTGTGTGAAACTGCCACAGAGACGTTTGACATGATTTTGCAAGTTAACGGCGATGCTGCAATAAGTCGTTGGAGGTGTTTTGAGTGCAGTGCGCGCTTCAAGAGTGGACGAACATCACTAGAAGACAATGAGTGATCAGGAAGACCTTCCATGAGCTCAACCCCCAAAAATGCCACTTTTCCGAAAATACAGCTCAAAGGTGTCACAGTTTTGACAACATTACATAGTTAGTCTGGCTGGATTGAGCAAAATGGATCGGAGTCCGATCCATTATGCTCCCCAATCCGCAGATCCCATCCACCCTACGGGGATCGTCGGCATGCAACCTATACGGGGGTGACACCGGACCCCGCTCCACGAAAAGGTAAGCCGACGATCCCCGCAGGATGGATCAGATCTGCAGATTGGGGATCGTCAGCTTGCTTTACAACTTATCTTGTCGTGGAGCGGGTCCGGTGTCACCCCGTGCGGTAGGTGTCACCCGGTGCAGCGCGCACCCCCCGCATCTGCCTCAGGACGCCACTGCAGTGCTCAAAGAAAAAAAAAAAAAAAAAGGAACACTTTGAAAACCCATCAGATCTCAATGGGAAAAAAATCTCCTGCTGGATGTCTATACTGACATGGACGGGGTAATGTGTTAGGAACGTAAGGATGCCCCATCGTTTGATGAAAATGATCGACCTACAGAGGACTGAATTCAGAGACACCCCAAAAATCAAAGTGACAAAATGATGCAGCAGGTGAGTCCATTCTGCTGAAATGTCATTGCAGCAACTCAGAATGGTCCTCAGTAGTCTGTATGGCCCCCACGTATCAATCTACAGAGGACTGAATTCAAAGACACCCAATGGGAAAAAATCTCCTGCTGGATCTCGACACTGATAGACTGGGTAATGTGTTATGCCGGCCATAGACGGGTCGAAAATTGGCCGATTTTTCGACAGGAAGAAGTAAAAAAAAAAAAGGCCGATTTTCGCACCGTTAGTGGGTTAATTGGTCAGCCATTTTTCGGGGTTTTTGCACATTTGTTTTATCGGGCATGTTGGAAAATTCACTGGCAATGATGGGCAAAACGGGAGGAAGAGGAGGGAGGGGAGGAAGAGGAGGGAGAGGAGGAAGAGGAGGGAGAGGAGGAAGAGGAGGAAGAAGGAGGAAGAAGGAGGAAGAAGGAGGAATTTCAGTCTGCTATTATATGTTATATGAAAACGTCTTGCGGTTGCAACAAATGTATCCATTTGTATCCAAATAAAACAATGTATTACAATGGTTTTATTTGGATACAAATGGATACATTTGTTGCAACTGCAAGACTTTTTCATATAAAATCTAATAGCGGACTGGAATTCTTCTTCCTGTTCTTCTTATGTATTGCTGTCACATTGTATGGTGTGCTACCCTGTCTCTGCAAGGGACAGAAGTTATGGGGTTAATGCTGGCCATAGACGGGATGAAAATCGGACGATTTTTTTAACGTTGGCCGATTGAACAACCAATTTAAAAAAAAAAAAAAATATTCGACCCGTCTATGGCCTGCTTTAGGAATGAAAGATGCTGCATCGTTTGATGGAAATGAAAAATGATCGCCCTACAGAGGACTGAATTCAAAGACACCCCGACACTGACCTATGAAGGTTGGTGCTCCCTGTGACTGTGCATGCAGCCATCTGTTGGCGCCTTCCAAAACTAGTCTCAAAACTTTGACACCACCTCGTAATATCTCCGGGCAATGAAAAGACGGCAAATTTTATAAGGGATCTCGCCGGAACAGCGTTCGTATCGCTCCTTTCACATAAGGAAAGGCATGAAAACAAGAATGCGCCTATAGAAGGAATGTAAGAATTTCGCTCGTGACTAGAGGGGGGGGGGGGTGTACAGGTATGACAGCTGAAGGGGGTTAAATATTTTGATGTCATTATGAGCGCATTTGATTCATTGTGAAGCCCCGATATTATTTCATTGGCCACGTCACCCGCATGCATTAAATTGCGCTTGTTTAGATCTGTAAAGGAGCGTATAGTGGGCGAATTACAGAAATAACGACTTCTTAACCCTCATACCTCCCCTTAGCGGTGGGGGGGGGGGGGGGGGAGTAATTGCGGGTAATGTGTAGTTAGTCGCTTACTAAAGAGATCCAGGAGAAGCTGGCCTTGCGCGTCATTATCGGCGCTCTCAAGGATCAGGTTCAGGAAGCGGCGTGGAATTCCCGGAAAAGGCTTCAGCGCTCGCACGGCATAACAGGAGTTAAGTTGTTGCACGATTCTCCAGATGAATCTCTTGTATCTGTGGCAACCTGTGATGTCTAAATTACCCAATCCCATTACAAGCCGCCCCCCTCCAAAGACAATTCACAGTTGCAGAGCCCCCATTTTTCCCCCCTCCACCAGCACCATCGCCCACTCCCTCCATCAGAAATCACCCGCTCTGCGTGAAAAACGTCTGCCAAACCGGCCAGGGGCCTCATAGGATCCATTTCTTTCAGGTTATTACCAGGGGATCAGAAGAGGGGTCCTTCACATCAAACATGGAGGGGGGGGAGAGGAAGATGACTTGTGAGAATTCCTCCGAATCATCTAGAACAGAAAACCACGGAGGGCCCCCCATTGACATCCAGGAGTGGTAGGAATGTACACTACGGCATGTGGCAAGGCACATTGCATGCATGGACAATCGTTTTTAATGCACTAGGGCAGCGGTCTCCAAACGTTCTAAACAATGGGCCAGGTTACTGTCCTTCAGACTTAAGGGAGGCTGGACTGTGGTCATTAGAAGTAGAAAAGGTCCTGACATCAGTGGGAATAAACAATATCCCATCTATGGTGTCAGTGGGAGGAATAGCGCCCCATCATTGGCGTCATTGGGCCCCATTGTTGGCATCATTGGGAGGAATAGCACCCCATCATTGGCGTCATTGGGCCCCATTGTTGGTGTCAATGAGAGGAATAGCGCCCCATCATTGGCGTCATTGGGCCCCATTGTTGGTGTCTATGAGAGGAATAGCACCCCATCATTGGGCCCCATTGTTGGTGTCAATGAGAGGAATAGCACCCCATCATTGGGCCCCATTGTTAGTGTCATTGAGAGGAATAGTGCCCATCATTGGGCCCCATTGTTGGTGTCATTAGGAGGAATAGCGCCCCATCATTGGGCCCCATTGTTGGTGTGAGTGGGAGGAATAGCTCCCCATCATTGGAATCATTGGGCTCCATTCTTGGTGTCATTGGGAGGAATAGCTCTCCATCATTGGGCCCCATTGTTGGTGTCATTGGGAGGAATAGAGCCCCATCATTGGGCCCTATTGTTGGTGTCATTGGGAGGAATAGCGCCCCATCATTAACATCACTGGGCCCCATTGTTGGTGTCATTGGGAGGAATAGCGCCCCATTATTGGCTTCATTGGGCTCCATTGTTAGTGTCATTGGGAGGAACAGGTCCCCATCATTGGGCCCCATTGTTTGTGGCATTGGGAGGAACAGCGCCCCATCATTGACATCACTGGGCCCCATTGTTGGTGTCATTGGGAGGAATAGCATCCCATTATTGGGCCCCTTTGTTGCTGTCATTGGGAGGAATAGCGCCCCATCATTGGCATTATTGTGCCTGATTTTTGGTGTCATTAGGGAGGACTTGTGCCCCATCTTTGATGTCATTGGAATTCTGCCCCATCATTGGTAGGAATTCTGCCCCTTCATTGTGTTGGCGGGGGAAATTTTGCCCCGTTGTTGGTTTCGGTGGATGAAAATAGTCCCAAGGGCCAGATAAAAGTAAGTAAAAGGTCCGCATCTGGTTCGGAGACCACTGCACTAGGGCACAGGCAAAACACCATAATGGGGGTTATTTACTAAAAGAGCAAAATCTGGTGCAGCTCTGCATAGAAACCAATCAGCTTCCAGGTTTTATTGTCAAAGCTTAACTGAACAAGCTGAAGTTAGAAGCCGATTGGCTGCCATGTACAGCTGCACCAGATTCCTAGTGCACTTTAGTAAACCTACCCCAGTGTCATATTTTGACAAATTTTGCGGCAACACTGGTTTTTTGGATGTTTTGGTGTGTTGGCAGCCCATTGATTTCAACGTCATGCAGGTTCATTTGCAACAAAACAAGCATTGCAGCTAATTGGTTAGCACTTCTGCCTGGCAGTACTAGGGTCATTGATTCAAATCCCAACCACGGCACCACCTTCCTGGAGTTTGCATGTTCTCCCTGTGCCTGCGTGGGTTTCCTCTGGGTACTCCGGTTTCCTCCCACACTCCAAAGACATGCTAGTAGGTAAATTGGCTCCTGTCTAAATTGGCCCCAGTATGTATATGTATGAATGTGAGTTAGGGACCTTAGATTGTACGCTCCTGGGGGGCGGGGACTGATGTGAATGTACAATATATATGTAAAGTGCTGCGTAAATTGATGGCGCTATAGAAGTACCTGAAATAAACATTAGTGCACTGCAATTATGTATTGGGGGCTGGACAGGTTTTTTTGGGGGGTTCCAAATCAAAATGCTGAGAGCGTATATTTGAAAAGAGAGTAAACCAACATGTTTTGGGGGGTGTTGGTCCAACAGGCCCCCTTCATCAGGGCAAAAGAACATAAAAATTGATTCAATAATGAAAATCTAGAGAAAAAAAAAAAAAAAAGGGAAAGGGAAAAAAAGGAAAGCCTGAATATAGCCAAGTGTGAATGTAGCCTACAGACACAAACCAACTGCAAGAATTTGTTGGCAGTACCAGGGGTGGACTGACAACTCATGGGGCCCCCGGGCAATAGGGCACCATGGGGCCCGTGTCCTCGCCCACACTCAAGCCACACCCAAAAAAAGCCTATGAAAAAAGCCTATGAAAGGTTCCAGGGGCATCTCATGGGGCTCCCTACTGACCCCAGGCAATGCCCAAGTGTCCGAATGGTCAGTCCGCCCCTGCTCATGGGGCCCCGGGCAATAGGGGACCATGGGGCCTGTGTCCTCACCCACACTAAAGCCACACCCAAAAAAAGCCTATGAAAAAAGCCTATGAAAAGGCACCAGGGGCATCTCATGGGGCCCCCTACTGACCCCAGGCAGTGCCCGAGTGCCCGAATGGTCAGTCCGCCCCTGGGCAGTACACAGGTGTACCATGAATGGTCAGTCCGCCCCTGGGCAGTACACAGGTGTACCATGAATGGTCAGTCCGCCCCTGGGCAGTACACAGGTGTACCATGAATGGTCAGTCCGCCCCTGGGCAGTACACAGGTGTACCATGAATGGTCAGTCCGCCCCTGGGCAGTACACAGGTGTACCATGAATGGTCAGTCCGCCCCTGGGCAGTACACAGGTGTACCATGAATGGTCAGTCCGCCCCTGAGCAGTACACAGGTGAACCATGAATGGTCAGTCCTCCCCTGGGCAGTACACAGGTGTACCATGAATGGTCAGTCCGCCCCTGGGCAGTACACAGGTGTACCATGAATGGTCAGTCCGCCCCTGGGCAGTACACAGGTGTACCATGAATGGTCAGTCCGCCCCTGGGCAGTGCACAGGTGTACCATGAATGGTCAGTCCGCCCCTGGGCAGTACACAGGTGTACCATGAATGGTCAGGCTGCACAGCCATCTACGACTGCTGAAGAAGGCATGTGGGGAAGAAATCCGGGTGTCCTGGCAAGCTCATCGAACGTGTTGTAAAGTATTTTCCCCTGGGAGAGCAGTGATGCAATAACAGTGCCACAGGCATGACTGTACCCCCCCCCCCCCCCCCCACAATATCTGGACTGGGTGACTCTCACCTACTGCCGGCTTTAGCCTTGACGTCACCAGGATGAAAGGGGTTAACACTCAGTGTTTCACAAATAGCCACCAATTAGCTCCATTCCTCTGCCATCCATCTCCAGCTCACACATCTAATTAACATCCGTGCCGCTTGATTGTTGAAAGGATTTCTGAGCCTCGAAAGAATTGCTCTGGATTCTACACCACGTTGCCGGGAACCAGACCAATGCGTTTGTGCTTCCCAGAATCCCACAGGGCGCTGCCAAATCTGCGGGGAGGATCAATGGATAGCGGATAATGCTGCGCCTCCTAGTACAGGACCCAGAGCCCTGGGAATGGTGGATTATGTAACCAAAATGTGTTTCCTTCTCAATGGTTGTTCCACTTAGGTCAGGGGTGGCCAAACTTTTCAAACAAAAGACCAGTTTACTGTCCTTCAGACTTTAGGGTGGCCAGTGAGAGTAGACAATATCCTGGGACCAGCATCAATGAGAATAAACATGGCCTCAGGGTTTGTGGTCAGTAAGGGAAGAGTAGTGCCCCATCATTGGTATCAGTGGGAAGAGTAGTGCCCCATCATTGGTATCAGTGGGAGGAATAGTGCCCCTTCATTGGTGTCAGTGGGAGGAATAGTGCCCCTTCATTGGTGTCAGTGGGAGGAATAGTGCCCCATCATTGGTGTCAGTGGGAGGAATAGTGCCCCATCATTGGTGTCAGTGGGAGGAATAGTGCCCCATCATTGGTGTCAGTGGGAGGAATAGTGCCCCATCATTGGTGTCAGTGGGAGGAATAGTGCCCCATCATTGGTGTCAGTGGGAGGAATAGTGCCCCATCATTGGTGTCAGTGGGAGGAATAGTGCCCCATCATTGGTGTCAGTGGGAGGAATAGTGCCCCATCATTGGTGTCAGTGGGAGGAATAGTGCCCCATCATTGGTATCAGTGGGAGGAATAGTGCCCCATCATTGGTATCAGTGGGAGGAATAGTGCCCCATCATTGGCATCAGTGGGAGGAATAGTGCCCCATCATTGGCATCAGTGGGAGGAATAGTGCCCCATCATTGGCATCAGTGGGAGGAATAGTGCCTCATCATTGGTATCAGTGGGAGGAATAGTGCCCCATCATTGGCATCAGTGGGAGGAATAGTGCCCCATCATTGGCATCAGTGGGAGGAATAGTGCCCCATCATTGGCATCAGTGGGAGGAATAGTGCCCCATCATTGGCATCAGTGGGAGGAATAGTGCCCCATCATTGGTATTAGTGGGAGGAATAGTGCCCCATCATTGGTGTCAATGGGAGGAATAGTGCCCCATCATTGGTGTCAATGGGAGGAATAGTGCCCCATCATTGGTGTCAATGGGAGGAATAGTGCCCCATCATTGGTGTCAATGGGAGGAATAGTGCCCCATCATTGGTGTCAATGGGAGGAATAGTGCCCCATCATTGGTGTCAATGGGAGGAATAGTGCCCATTCATTGGTATTAGTGGGAGGAATAGTGCCCCATCATTGGAAGAAATGGTGCACCTTTGTTGGTGTCTGTGTGTCCCTCCATGGATATGCCTCCCCATACCATCACTGACCCACCACCATAACGGTCATGCTGAACCATGTTACAGGCAGCAGAATGTTCTCCACGGCTTCTCCAGACCCTTTCATGTCTGTCACATGTGCTCAGGGGGAACCTGCTCTCATCTGTGAAAAGCACAGGGTGCCAGTGGTGGACCTGCCAATTCTGGTGTTCAATGGCAAATGCCAATCAAGCTCTATGGTGCTGGGCAGTGAGCACAGGGCCCACTAGAGGATGTCGGGCCCTCAGGCCACCCTCATGAAGTCTGTTTCTGATTGTTTGGTCAGAGACATTCACACCAGTGGCCTGCTGGAGGTCATTTTGTAGGGCTCTGGCAGGGCTCATCCTGTTCCTCCTTGCACAAAGGAGCAGATTCCGGTCCTGCGGATGGGTTAAGGACCTTCTACAGCCCTGCCCAGCTCTCCTAGAGGAACTGCCTGTCTCCTGGAATCTCCTCCATGCTCTTGAGACTGTGCTGGGAGACACAGCAAAGCTTCTGGCAATGGTACGTATTGATGTCCCATCCTGGAGGAGTTGGACTGCCTGTGCAACCTCTGTAGGGTCCAGGTATGGCCTCATGCTACCAGTAGTGACACTGATCCTAGCCAAATGCAAAACTAGCGAGAAACAGTCAGGAATGGTTTTACAGGTGGAGGCCACTGACATTTTTCCCTACTCATCTTTTCTGTTTTGGGGGTTGTCTCATTGTTGCCCATCTAGTGAACCTGTTAATTTCATTGACACCAAAGCAGCTGAAACTGATGAACAACCCCCTTTGCTACTTACTTGGAGATGAGCACCACCATACAGTTAGATACACATTTATATACAGTGTTTGGAGAGGAGCTCCAGTATGGGGATCGATAAAAGATGTATCTAGCTGAATTTTGGTGATCATCTCCAGATTAAATGTATACATATATACTGCATCTAGCTATATACTAGAGCTCCTCTCTGAGTACAATGTATAAATGTGTATCAAGCTGAATGTTGGAGCTCATCTCCAAATACAATGTATAAAATATGCATTGTATCTAGCCGTATACTGGAGCTCCCCCCATATATAATGTATAAAGCTGCATCTAGGTGCATGGAGGGGCTCCCCCCCAGTATACAATGTATAAAGCTGCATCTAGGTGCATGGAGGGGCTCCCCCCCAGTATACAATGTATAAAGCTGCATCTAGGTGTATGGAGGGGCTCCCCCCGTATACAATGTATAAAGCCGCACCTAGGTGTATGGAGGGGCTCCCCCGTATACATTGTATAAAGCCGCACCTAGGTGTATGGAGGGGCTCCCCCCGTATACAATGTATAAAGCCGCACCTAGGTGTATGGAGGGGCTCCCCCGTATACATTGTATAAAGCCGCACCTAGGTGTATGGAGGGTCTCCCCCAGTATACATTGTATAAAGCCGCACCTAGGTGTATGGAGGGGCTCCCCTCGTATACAATGTATAAAGCAACACCGAGGAGTATGGAGGGACCCCCCCCCCATATACAATGTATAAAGCCGCACCGAGGAGTATGGAGGGGCTCCCCCCGTATACAATGTATAAAGCCTCACCTAGATGTATGGAGGGCTCCCCCCTTTATACAATGTATAAAGCCTCACCTAGATGTATGGAGGGGACCCCCCGTATACAATGTATAAAGCCTCACCTAGATGTATGGAGGGCTCCCCCCTTTATACAATGTATAAAGCCTCACCTAGATGTATGGAGGGGACCCCCCGTATACAATGTATAAAGCCTCACCTAGATGTATGGAGGGGCTCCCCCCGTATACAATGTATAAAGCCTCACCTAGATGTATGGATGGGCTCCCCCCGTATACAATGTATAAAGCCGCACCTAGGTGTATGGAGGGGCTCCCCCGTATACATTGTATAAAGCCGCACCTAGGTGTATGGAGGGGCTCCCCCCGTATACATTGTATAAAGCCGCACCTAGGTGTATGGAGGGTCTCCCCCAGTATACATTGTATAAAGCCGCACCTAGGTGTATGGAGGGGCTCCCCTCTGTATACAATGTATAAAGCAACACCGAGGAGTATGGAGGGACCCCCCCCATATACAATGTATAAAGCCGCACCGAGGAGTATGGAGGGGCTCCCCCCGTATACAATGTATAAAGCCTCACCTAGATGTATGGAGGGCTCCCCCCTTTATACAATGTATAAAGCCTCACCTAGATGTATGGAGGGCTCCCCCCTTTATACAATGTATAAAGCCTCACCTAGATGTATGGAGGGGACCCCCCGTATACAATGTATAAAGCCGCACCTAGGTGTATGGAAGGGCTCCACCCCATATACAATGTATAAAGCCTCACCTAGGTGTATGGTGGGGCTTCCCCCGTATACAATGTATAAAGCCACACCTAGGTGTATGGAGGGGCTCCCACCCAGTATACAATGTGTAAAGCCGCACCTAGGTGTATGGAGGGGCTCCCCCCGTATTCAATGTATAAAGCCTCACCAAGGAGTATGGAGGGGCTCCCCCCGTATGCAATGTACATGCTGTATCCCACTTCATCATGCATTCTGTGGCACGCTCATGGTGCCATATTTTGCACTTTCGATCAGACTGCGTATGACGCGTTTCAGACCTCCTCGCTCCCCATTACACATCTATGTACAGAGATCACGTTTTGTAAAAACCAAAAGCAGCCGACTGCATCCAATTGTTGCCAGTGGTGCTCATGTCAACCTGATGAGTGAAAGTCTTGTATTGTGCGCCCGTCCTGGTAAAGAGATGCTGGGGGAGAGGAAGGGGGGGGGAGGATGGGGGGGGGGGGGCAGTAGTTCAGTAAAAGTCTGTTTGCTCAATCATCTGGGTGTATTTTTAGTGTTTCCAGCAGGAAAGGATCGGCACGCTTCAGGGCACCGCATCAATGCCATCTGCTGCCAGCTCACTCTGCATGCAATCACCCGGCGAATTTGTTGAAATCTGCCCAAACGATGGCACATCTGTAGTCGTGATTAAGAGGGCGGCACAGCTGGAGAGAGAGCGAGCTTCAAATACTAATCTCCTCTCTGTGAGACTGGAATGAGCATTAGTGTCAGAACCTTCACAACAGACTGGCAGGACCATCGCGGCATGGAAGCGGCAGACTGGCGGCGGGCACGGCCCTCATATAAAAGGGAAACAACGTGGCGTTGTACATTAGAGAAACTTTTGTAACAAAATGTCTCCAACATATTCCGCGTGCTGGTCCCCCCCCCCACCAGGATTAGAGTGGTAACTGCAGGAATGTCAAAACTGAAATGAATAAAATTAGGTGGTTAAAAAAAAAAAAAAAAAACACACACATACAGTCAGGTCCATAAATATTGGGACATCGACACAATTCTAACATTTTTGGCTCTATACACCACCACAATGGATTTAACTGCAGACTGTCAGCTTTAATTTGAGGGTATTTACATCCAAATCAGGTGAACGGTGTAGGAATTACAACAGTTTGCCTATGTGCCTCCCACTTGTTAAGGGACCAAAAGTAATGGGACAGAATAATAATCATAAATCAAACTTTCACTTTTTAATACTTGGTTGCAAATCCTTTGCAGTCAATTACAGCCTGAAGTCTGGAACGCATAGACATCACCAGACGCTGGGTTTCATCCCTGGTGATGCTCTGCCAGGCCTCTACTGCAACTGTCTTCAGTTGGCAGTTAAAGCACATCTTGTTCGTTTCATTTCAAATCCATTGTGGTGGTGTATAGAGCCAAAAATGTTAGAATTGTGTCCATGTCCCAATATTTATGGACCTCTCTCACACACACACACACACACACACACACACACACACACATACACACACACACACACATATATATATATACACACACACACACATACAGTTGTGGCCAAAATTATTCAACCCCCACTGAAATTGAGTGTTTTGGCCAGTTTGACATTGCTTTTGATCATTCAGTCATCTTGCTTACATTTACATTAAAGAGGCACTTGTAGGTCAGACAAATATAACATAACAGTTATAATGAAATAACCACAAATGTCTTTTCTGTGCTCACAGCATTATCAGTTTTATTCAACCCCCAAGTGACATTCAATCTTAGTACTTAGTACAGCATCCTTTTACAGTTATAACAGCTTTTAAACGTGAAGCATAGCTTGACACAAGTGTCTTGCAGCGATCTACGGGTATCTTCGCCCATTCTTCATGGGCAAAGGCCTCCAGTTCAGTCACATTCTTAGGCTTGCGCACTGCAACTGCTTTCTTTAAGTCCCACCAGAGGTTCTCAATCGGATTTAAGTCTGGTGACTGCGATGGCCACTCCAAAATGTTCCAGCCTTTCCTCTGCAACCATGCTCTAGTGGACTTGGAGGTATGCTTGGGATCATTGTCCTGTTGAAAGGTCCAACGTCTCCCAAGCCTCAGGTGTGTGACGGACTGCATCACGTTTCCATCCAATATCTCCTGGTACTGAAGAGAATTCATGGTACCTTGCGCACGCTGAAGCTTCCCTGTACCTGCAGAAGCAAAACAGCCCCAAAGCATGATTGACCCTCCACCATGCTTCACAGTAGGCAAGGTGTTCTTTTCATCATAGGCCTTGTTCTTCCTCCTCCAAACATAGCGTTGATCCATGGGCCCAAACAGTTCTAATTTTGTTTCATCAGTCCACAGAACACTATCCCACAACTTTTGTGGTTTGTCCACATGGCTTTTGGCATACTGCAGTCGACTCTTCTTATTCTTTGGAGACAGCAAGGGGGTACGCCTGGGAGTTCTGGCACGGAGGCCTTCATTACGCAGTGTGCGTCTTATTGTCTGGGCTGAAACTTCTGTACCCACATCTGACAAATCTTTTCTCAGTTCCTCAGCAGTCACACGGGGACTTCTCTCCACTCTACGCTTCAGGTAGCGCACAGCAGTCGAAGTCAGCATCTTCTTTCTGCCACGACCAGGTAGCGTTTCAACAGTGCCCTTTGCCTTGAATTTGCGAATGATGCTTCCTAAGGTGTCTCTTGGTATGTTTAACATCTTTGCAATCTTCTTATAGCCATTGCCCTTCCTGTGAAGAGAAATCACCTCTTCTCTTGTCTTCCTGGACCATTCTCTTGCCTTCACCATGTTTGTAACCACACCAGTAAATGTCTAGAAGGAGCTGAGTATCACAGTCATTTTAAAGCTGCCTAATTGGTGCTTATTATGCTTGATTGCTGCTCGGTGACATCCACAGGTGTTTTCAATACCTGATGGAAAGCACCTGTATGAACCTCTGTTCTTCAGAGTGGTAGTCTTTAAGGGGTTGAATAATTGTGGCAATGAAGAAACCACATAAGAACCATTTACTACTGTATTACATAAACAATTGATGTCATTTTAGTTGCATTTGGGTAGTTACAACGTCCTTGTAGGATTTGATTCTGAATACAATTCCAAATGTACACTATAGTCCCTAAACCCCTTTACAGCATTGGGGGTTGAATAATTTTGGCCACAACTGTATATATACACACACACACACACACACACACACACACTGGGCGTTTTTTAAAACAACAGTTGTGTTAGATGTATAAAGTCACATAAAAAAATTTGAGCTTTTCTGCATTTTTGCATTCATGTTTAGTGTTTTTAGCAGCAAAAACAGTAAAATAAAAATTTGCCTAAAAAACGTTTTTTACAGCTAAAAAATACTCCTCTTGAACCCACTAGTTCTGGGCTCTTTTTTTTCCTGCCATAAAAGCCTATGTGTGCACGGACACAGAAGACACCACACAGGGCAGAATAGAGGCTAAGTGGTTAGCACTTCTGCCTGGCAGCACCAGGGTCATTGGTTCAAATCCCAGCCACAGCACTAATTGCCTGGAGTTTGCATTTTCTCCCTGTGCCTGCGTGGGTTTCCTCCAGGTACTTCTAGTTTCCTCCCACACTCCAAAGACATGCTGGTCGGTGAATTGGATCCTGTCTAAATTGTCCCTAGTATGTGTATGTATGAATGTGAGTTAGGGACCTTAGATTGTACGCTCCTCAGGGGCGGGGACTGATGTGAATGTACAATATATTTGTAAAGTGCTGAGTAAACTAACGGTGCTATAGAAGTACCTGAAATAAATAAAAAGGCATGCTGGGGAGTTTAGTGGCTGTAGGAAAAAAAAAAAAACACCCAACGCCAAAAACAGCAGCCTAATTCCGGCCATACACGGCTGTCATTGTGAACACCCCCTTAGAGGAGAATTAGGCTGACCATACATTATACAATTTTCTTGAGAATCTTGCTTTAGATTTACCAAAAACCATATAATAGGAGGTCAAACCTAAACAACAATTTCAATTGTATCCAATTAGGAAGGCTCTTGCACTACATAGTTGAAGGTAAATCTAAAGGAAATTGGGCAAAAAAAAAAAAATTGTATAGTGTATGGCCAGCCTTAGTCCTCACGCACACAACGTTTTAACAGCGGCTGTTCCTGGCTTTTGACATTTTTTTTTTCTACAGCCAGTAAACCCCCCAGCATGTTCTCCTATGTGTCCATCCCCAGCGTGTTATCCTATGTGTCCATCCCCGGCGTGTTCTCCTATGTGTCCATCCCCGGCGTGTTATCCTATGTGTCCATCCCCGGCGTGTTATCCTATGTGTCCATCCCCGGCGTGTTCTCCTATGTGTCCATCCCCGGCGTGTTATCCTATGTGTCCATCCCCGGCATGTTATCCTACGTGTCCACCCCCGGCATGTTATCCTACGTGTCCATCCCCGGCATGTTATCCTACGTGTCCACCCCCGGCATGTTATCCTACGTGTCCACCCCCGGCATGTTATCCTACGTGTCCACCCCCGGCATGTTATCCTACGTGTCCATCCCCGGCATGTTATCCTACGTGTCCACCCCCGGCATGTTATCCTACGTGTCCATCCCCGGCATGTTATCCTACGTGTCCATCCCCGGCATGTTATCCTACGTGTCCATCCCCGGCATGTTATCCTACGTGTCCATCCCCGGCGTGTTCTCCTACGTGTCCATCCCCGGCGTGTTCTCCTACGTGTCCATCCCCGGCATGTTATCCTACGTGTCCATCCCCGGCGTGTTCTCCTATGTGTCCATCCCCGGCATGTTATCCTACGTGTCCATCCTCGGCGTGTTCTCCTATGTGTCCATCCCCGGCATGTTATCCTACGTGTCCATCCTCGGCGTGTTCTCCTATGTGTCCATCCCCGGCATGTTCTCCTACGTGTCCATCCCCGGCGTGTTCTCCTATGTGTCCATCCCCGGCATGTTATCCTACGTGTCCATCCTCGGCGTGTTCTCCTATGTGTCCATACACACATAGACTGGAATCAACGTTTTTTGGCTGGAAAAAACAACAGAACTAGTGGGCTTCTAGAGGAGATTTTTAGCTGTAAAAACGCAGCAAATAAAACGCAGTAAACCAGCATTTTTGGACTTTGTTTGACCAAAAAAAACTTTAAGTAAAAAAACACAGCTAAAAAAAACACAATTGTGGAAAAAAATGCAGGAAACCGCAGCTAAACACTGGCAAAAAAAAAAAACCAGGACTAGTGGGTTTCTAGAGGAGTTTAGCTGTAAAAACTCTAACGCTGAAAAACGCGGTAAAACACTGCAGATTGGTATTTGTGGTTTTTTTTTTACAAAAAAAAAAAAAGTTTTTTGGTCAAAAAAAGTCCAAAACGTGGAAAAATGCAGCTATAGGCTGGCAAAAAGACCCCAGGATTAGTGGGTTTCTAGAGGAGTTTAGTTGTAAAAACGCTCTAATGCTGAAAAACGCGGCAAAACGGCGCAAACCGCTAATACAAAACCCCTAAAAAAACCTCACATTTTCAACGTGACTTTACACAGCTAACGTTACCGGCGTTATCAAAACGTCCCGTGTGCGTGGAGCCTTAAACACACGTACAAGGGCCAAGGTTTTTCTAGTCTGTGTCTTTCAGCCAAGTCTTTCTATCCTCCCACGACGGGTTTATTCCTGACGCCTCTGGATACAGCACAAAGCTGCCCTCTGCATACAGTGGGATCCTATACCCCCGCTGAGCCCTGTCCAGGACCAGCACCCCTCCCCCCCAACAAGCCCGAGCCTCACATCTATCCGGTACCATAGGAAGCGATGGGACAGAGGTTGGTACTTGCCGCCTCCGGTGTAAGGAGTCCTGCGGTTCTGTACAGGGCGTGGAGCTGGCAATGAGAAGAGTACACTTCACCAGGGAGTGCCACTCAGACTGTCAGACACACCCAAACCCTCTCCTGGCCTGGCAGTATGAAAGGGACCAACTATACACAAAAGTGTCATATAAAAAAAAAAAAAAAAAAAATAAAATAAAAAATAAAATAAAAAATACCTTAATAAATAAAAAAATAAATTAAAATAAAAAAACTAAAAAAATTATAAAATAAAATACTAGAATAGAAGTGCGCAGAACTCCTCCGGGCTGCTTCAGGACAGACTTTCTGTTCAGTCCCAAAAATAACTGGAAACCCACAGAGCTCGAAATTCAAAGTGTTGTGCACCTGTCCTCACAAAATAGATCTACAGGAAGTATTTTTAAATCTAGTTATCCCGCCATGAATGGACTTGCTCAGGCACTTCCTGTTATAGGGTGACAACGCTGGACCAATTGCTCTCCTGTGTTGTGAAAGTGGTATGTTCTGACCGCTGATCCAGGTTCCCTGTGTCAGGGGGGGCTTCTTTCTCTTTGCAGCATCGTTTGGAGCCACCGTTGCATGCAGAGACTATAGTTGTGTCTCCCTACACTGTGTGCATCAAGAGAAACACACAGCCCCATAGACTAGGATGGCAAGGCGCACACCTGCCCCTCCCTTCTGGCTGGAGATGGCACTGCCTACTGTTAACTCTTTACTGTGAAGACTGGAAGTTCAGGGAAGCAGCGATGAGAGAACAGAAATCGGCAGCATTGAAAGTTGCTGGGGTAATTTAACAAATCGTTTATCGGTGGAATGTTACCGTAGATTTACTGCTACAAGAAATACATTTGTTGTCCCCTCTCTGCCCACAGCCTGCTGATTGGACAATGAAGGAGCAGCAACATCCAACTGCTCTCCTCCAGAACATGTGTATGTAGCAAAGCTGGATTGGGTCGCAGTGCCCCCTCCCAGTCTGAGGGCGTGGGGGGGGGGGGGGGGGAGGCGAATACCACGACAGAATCAGGTACTTCTACTACTGCATGGAAAATACACAAAGGGTACAAATGCAATAAATTGGGGTTTTTATGTGTCCATAAGTGTTCCGTTAAGTCCTCATGAACACGGGACGTTCTTACAGCGGCTGTTTTTGGCTTTTGACGTTTTGTTCTACAGCCAGTAAACCCCCCCAGCATGTTCTCCTGTGTGTCCATCCCCGGCGTGTTATTCTATGTGTCCATCCCCGGCGTGTTATTCTATGTGTCCATCCCCGGCGTGTTATCCTGTGTGTCCATCCCCGGCGTGTTATCCTGTGTGTCCATCCCCGGCGTGTTATCCTGTGTGTCCATCCCCGGCGTGTTATCCTGTGTGTCCATCCCCGGCGTGTTATCCTGTGTGTCCATCCCCGGCGTGTTCTGCTATGTGTCCATCCCCGGCGTGTTATCCTATGTGTCCATCCCCGGCGTGTTATCCTATGTGTCCATCCCCGGCATGTTCTCCTATGTGTCCATCCCCGGCATGTTCTCCTATGTGTCCATCCCCGGCGTGTTCTCCTAGGTGTCCACTGAGAAACGCGGCAAAACGCAGTCTGCAAATTGGCATTTTTGGATGTTTTTTGACCCAAAAAATATTTTTTGAAAAAAACCCCCACTAAAAACACAAATGCAGGAAGGTGCTGCTAAACGTTAAAAAACATGACTTCACAGCCAACGTTAAATTTTTTCTTTTTGGTCAAAAACACCTCTAAAAAACTGCAAATGTGAGTAAACGTGGTAAAACAACACTAAACGCTAATACAAAAATGCTAATGAAAGCTGAAAAACTCTGTTTTTTAACATGACTTTACACAGCTAACGTTATCTGCGTTATCAGAACGCCCCGCGTGCGTGGAGCCTAAATGTACCCCCTGTGCTCCTTCCTCCAGAGCGGGGGCGCTGTAATACAGGAGGTGTGTTACTGTGTGCGTGGAGCCTAAATGTACCCCCTGTGCTCCTTCCTCCAGAGCGGGGATGCTGTAATACAGGAGGTGTGTTACTTTGTGCGTGGAGCCTAAATGTAGCCCCTGTGCTCCTTCCTCCAGAGCGGGGCACTGTAATACAGGAGGTGTGTTACTGTGTGCATGGAGCCTAAATGTACCCCCTGTGCTCCTTCCTCCAGAGCGGGGATGCTGTAATACAGGAGGTGTGTTACTTTGTGCGTGGAGCCTAAATGTACCCCCTGTGCTCCTTCCTCCAGAGCGGGGGCGCTGTAATACAGGTGGTGTGTTACTGTGTGCGTGGAGCCTAAATGTACCCCCTGTGCTCCTTCCTCCAGAGCGGGGGCGCTGTAATACAGGAGGTGTGTTACTGTGTGCGTGGAGCCTAAATGTAGCCCCTGTGTTCCTTCCTCCAGAGTGGGGGCGCTGTAATACAGGAGGTGTGTTACTGTGTGCATGGAGCCTAAATGTACCCCCTGTGCTCCTTCCTCCAGAGCGCGGCACTGTAATACAGGAGGATATTTTTTGGCTGGAAAAAAAAAAACAAAAAAAAACAAAAAAAAAACACCAGGACTAGATTTTAGAGGAGTTTTTTTTAGCTCCAATGCTGAAAAATGCGGTAAAACGCCGCAAACTGGCGTTTTTGGACTTCAACTCAAAATAAATAAATAAAATAAAATTTTGGTCCAAAAAAAAAAAAAATAAATAAAATTTTGGTCAAAAAACACCTCTAAAAGACCACAAACGTGAAAAAAATGCAGTAAATACAAAAAAGCTAAAAAACTGGTTTTTCACGTGACTTTACACAGCTAATGTTACCAGCGTTATTAAAATGCCCCGCGTGGGTGGAGCCTCAGTATCTTGGTATGGGCGGAGTATGTATTCCCACCAAGTATTCTGGAGAGAAGCCTCACCCCCCCCCCTCCCTTTTCAGGTCGATTTCCTAAGGAGTAAGTAATAAGTAAAGTGCGCGTATCAACCACAAATCAGCTTCTTCTACCGACTCCTCCAGAGTGAACCCCCTCCGCGCTCCCCCCCCCACCCCCCTGCTCCCCCCCCCCCAATTGTCCAATTAAAAGAAACCTCTTCACTGGAATTCCCACCAAACAAAAGGTCGGGATTTCACCATCTTGTTATTTTCGAGGGAAAGAGGCGAGCGGATTCTGAGAATCGCTACTTGCGTGATAATGACCGTATCGCCATGGAGACCCCGAACGCC
>NW_028319263.1:162500-280000 GCF_062004578.1 Staurois parvus
TGGATAGAGCGAAGATGGATTAGAATGTCGGCTTTAACCCTCCCATTAGGGAGGTTCACCTTCTCTGTATGTTCTGTTTACAGGTATCAGTGAAAGTGAAAGTAAAAGAAAATCCCAAATTTTGGGTTGTCCCTAGAAAAGTAATAGAGGGGAAATCCTACAACAGGGACGCTAGTTCAGGTAACCTGGGGTCCCCAAGGGTTTCCCTTAATCGCTTCCTGACCGCCCTATAGCAGAAGTACTGCTACAGTACAGGGCAGGGTGAGCGAAAAATCACGTATATATACGTGATTTTGCATTTCGGGGTATGCCTCACCATTGGCGGCTACAGATGTCGATCACCAGGTCCTGGACGGAGATTCCCTGCCGACACCCAGCAATCGCCAAGTATCTTAACATTCAGCAGCTGATTCCAGCCCTCCATTGGTCCTCCTTCAGACACTGCACTTTCTGTTCCCAGCTCTGCCACAGCTTCTTCTTGAGTTTTGACACTCCTAGTCCTAGACTAAACAGGTATTTAACACTTTCAATGTAGGCGCAGCCCCACTCCAATGTGTTACTTTTTCCCAGGATAGGGCTTTAACCTCTTCACGCCGGCCAACCGCAAATGTGCGGCCTCCCAGCGTCTGGGCCTAGACGGAGAGTGGCCACACATTTGCATTCTATTAAAAAAGGACATATGTGCTGAGAGCGCACGCGCTGCGCGCTCCCAGCACACATGTCCGGTACTCACAGAAAGGTCCCAATCTCCTCTTTCGATCGGGACCTTTCCCGATCATATGACCGCCGTGACGACGCGTCATGGCGGTCACATGACCCTAAACCCCGCCTCGTGTCCCGGCTTCTGAAATTCCTAAAGGGCCGGGAGGCGCCGGCGTGAAGGGGTTAACGACCACTTGCTACACGTATGCGTTTACAGGTAATGAGATTTCTGTGCTGAGAGCATGCTCCCTGCGATCTCCCAGCAGTGTCTGAGCTATCACAAATAGCTCCTGGTCCCTCTTTATGGTCAGGAGCCGGTGGGACTTCTCAAAAAAATGAAAGGAACACTTTGAAGACACATCAGATCTCAATAGGGAAAAATATCATACTGGATATCTATACTGATATGGACGGGGTAATGTGTTAGGAATGTAAGGACGCCCCATCATTTGATGGAAATGAAAATTATCAACCTACAGAGGACTGAATTCAAAGACACCCCAAAAATCAAAGTGAAAAAATTATGTAGCAGATTAGTCCATTTTGCTGAAATTTCATTGCAGCATCTCAAAATGGTACTCAGTAGTTTGTGTGGCCCCCAGGTGTTTGTATGCATGCCTGACAATGTTGGGGGAGGCTCCTAATGAGACGACGGATGGTGTCCTGGGGGATTTCCTCCCAGATCTGGACCAGGGCATCACTGAGCTCATGGACAGTCTGGACAGAGGTGCAATCTGGTGTCCTCAGATGGCCCGAAACATGCTATCCCAGAGGTGTTCTATTGGAGTTTGGTCAGGTGAGCGTGGGGGCCATTCAATGGTATCCATTCTTCCTCCTCCAGGAACTGCCTGCATACTCTCGCCACATGAGACCGGGCATTGTCGTGCAACAGAAGGAACCCCGGACACACTGCACCAGTGTAGGGTCTGACAATGGGTCCAAGGATTTCATCCCGACACCTAATGGCAGTCAGGGTGCCATTTTCATTGATGTTACAAGCAGCATAACATTCTCTACGTCTTCTCCAGAATCTATCTATCACATGTGCTCAGGGGGAACCTGCTCTCATCTGTGAAAAGCATAGGGCACCAGTGGTGGACCTGCCAATTCTGGTGTTCACCAATCAAGCTCTATGGTGCCGACCAGTGAGCACGGGGCCCACTAGAGGACGTCGGGCCCTCAGGATACCCTCATGAAGTCTGTTTGTGATTGTTTGTTCAGCGACATTCACACCAGTGGCCTGCTGGAGGTCATTTTGTAGGGCTCTGGCAGGGCTCATCCTGTATCTCCTTGCACAAAGGAGCAAATACCGATCCTGCTGATGGGTTAAGAACATTCTACAGCCCTGCTCAGTTCTCCTAGAGTAACTGCCTGTCTCCTGGAATCTCCTCCATGCTCTTGAGACTGTGCTGGGAGACACAGCAAACCTTCTGGCAATGGCAGGTATTGATGTGCCATCCTGGAGGAGTTGGACTGCCTGTGCAACCTCTGTAGGTTCCAGGTATTGCCTCATGCTACCAGTAGTGACACCGACCCCAGCCAAATGCAAAACTAGTAAAAAAAACAGTCAGAAAAGATGAGTAGGGAAAAAATGTCAGTGGCCTCCACCTTGGAAACCTTTCCTGTTTTGGGGGTAATCTCATTGTTGCCCATCTAATGCACCTGTTGTTAATTGCATTAACACCAAAGCAGCTGAAACTGAATAACAACCCCCTCTGCTACTTAGCTGACCAGATCCATATCCCAGGAGATTTTTTATTTTTTATTTTTGAAGTCCGCAGAAGTGTGAAAAATCGAAAAACCCGTAAGTGAACAAAAAACATGCCAGTGCAAAACCAACATAAAAAAGTGCACTTAGAGGTGTGCTTTGTCCACCCCCCGAAGGGGTAGGACCTCTACTCTGATACCCCAGGGCGCAAGGCTATTGACAGGGACTAAGGTTTCCACATGGTCCACCTAGCCAAAAGTCCTGGCGGACCCCTTTCCTTGTGGCTAGCCGAAGCCAACTACCAAGTACTTGGTCAGGGGGCTCTCCTGAAGAGAGACCCCCCAGGGACAGGGGAGGAAGGAACCAAAAGGCCACACATCCTCCCCTAGACTTCAGGGCAAGCCCAAGGACCCACACCCTCCATCCTTGAGAAAAAAACACACACATGAGTGAAACAAACGTGGGAGAAAAAATAAATGAAATAAATAAGTAAAAAATAAAAAAGTGGCCGTGCAATTGTGCCCTGGCGGGGCCCTGAGGCCTGCAGCATAAAAATTGCCCTGGACTTAGCCAAAAGGCCTAGCCCTAAAAGGCGCAGTGCAGGAAAAGTGTTTTGGACCAGTGACCATGTGCACGTTTCACACTTGGGATCCCACCCTATGTGCTACTAGGAGCACCCCTGAGGCAACCACTCCGGGGCACTGTTCCGTGGACTCTCTGGCTCCCCGGCCCCTGGCCAGACAAGGTAGATCAGTTCAAACCAGGAGGAACTGGGCCCCTCTGGCATTCCTGGGGGAATTACTCTCGGGCCCCAACTGCCTGTGGGCACCTCAGTTTCTGTTCCAGCCTGTATTAACCATCAGGGCCCCCATCCTTCCAGCAGAGGTGCTATACAGCCAAACATCCCCGCATAGCAGGAATGATATCCCAGGAGATTAACTGACTTGATGCTATACTCTGATTAAAAAGTATTCCTTTCATTTTTTTTGAGCCGTGTATATAATGTACAACAGAGCTCAGTCTACATGGTGACAATGGGATCTACTACTGTTAGAGCTAATAAGGAAATCATCGGTAAAATAAAAAATGCATGGAAAGCCAGGCACTGCTATGGGGGACACAGCGATGCCAAAAGGAAAATAAGGTACAGTGAGGAAAGGGTCTTTATCATGTGAATTCAGAGGCGCTCCATGCATTTCGTGGGCATTTTGTGGGCATTTCATGAACATGCAACTTTGCACACTTTCACAAATTGTGATGATGATGTGTAAATGCCGCCTAAGTTTTGCATCCGAAAGCTCAAAAATGTACATGAGCTTCTTTTGAGCTACAGGCTTCAAGTGTTTTTACTTCAATGACTTCAAAGACTTCAATGGAAGCGTGCAAACAAGTTTAGAAAACTGCACAAAAACATACACACCATGTGCTTCTTTTCCCTAGTAACTAGCTTTCCATCCACTAACAATCATTAAAAAAACCACTTAAGCCTCAGGTGCCTGCTAAAATGTGTAAAAATGCCTGTGCGAATGCTCTAGAGCAGTGATGGCGAAACTTTTTGAGCCCGAGTGCCCAAACTGCAACACAAAACCAACTTTTTTATTTCAAAGTGCCAACACTGGAATTAATCATTTGCCTACCGGGCACTTCTACCCCCTTCCTGCCTACAGGGCACTTCTACCCCCTTCCTGCCTACCGGGCACTTCTACCCCCTTCCTGCCTACAGGGCACTTCTACCCCCTTCCTGCCTACAGGGCACTTCTACCCCCTTCCTGCCTACCGGGCACTTCTACCCCCTTCCTGCCTACCGGGCACTTCTACCCCCTTCCTGCCTACAGGGCACTTCTACCCCCTTCCTGCCTACAGGGCACTTCTACCCCCTTCCTGCCTACAGGGCACTTCTACCCCCTTCCTGCCTACCGGGCACTTCTACCCCCTTCCTGCCTACAGGGCACTTCTACCCCCTTCCTGCCTACAGGGCACTTCTACCCCCTTCCTGCCTACAGGACACTTCTACCCCCTTCCTGCCTACCAGGCACTTCTACCCCCTTCCTGCCTACCGGGCACTTCTACCCCCTTCCTGCCTACAGGGCACTTCTACCCCCTTCCTGCCTACAGGGCACTTCTACCCCCTTCCTGCCTACAGGACACTTCTACCCCCTTCCTGCCTACAGGACACTTCTACCCCCTTCCTGCCTACCGGGCGCCTCTACCCCCTTCCTGCCTACCGGGCACTTCTACCCCCTTCCTGCCCAGGACAATTTTCAGCTTTCAGTACTGTTGCACTTAACAATGACAATTGTGCGGTCATGCAACACTGTAACCATATGCAATTTTTATCATTTTTTCACACAAATAGAGCTTTTTTTGGTGGTATTTAATCACCACTGGGTGTTTTATTTTTTGCACTATAAATGAAAAAAGAGCAAAAAATTAAAAACATAAAAGGTTTTCTTTGCTTCTATTCTAAAATTTTGCAAACAGGTAATATTTCTTCTTTGATGTGCGTTGGTGAGGCTGCACTGATAGGCAGCACTGATGGGCATTGATGAGGCGGCACAGATAGGTAGCACTGATGAGGCGGCACTGGTGGGCATTGATGAGGAGGCACTGATATGCAGGAAATGATGGGCACTGATAAGCGGCACTGACTGATAGCACCAACTGGAGGCACTGACAGACGGCACTGACCGGCGGCACTGCTGGGCATCATTGATGGGTGGCACTGATGGGCAGCACTAATTAGGTGGCACTGATATGCGGCACTGATTGGTGGCACTGATAGGCGACACTGATAATGGGTATTGATAGACAGCACTGATAGGTGGCACTGACTGACATCACTGCTGGGCACTGACTGGCGGCACTGCTGGGCACTGACTGGCACAACCGCTGGGCACTGACTGGTGGCACTGACTGGCAGCACTGCTGGGCTGCACTGATGGGCACTGCTGGGCTGCACTGGTGGGCACAGGTGGGTGGCACTGGTTGGCACAGGTGGGTGGCACTACTGGGCACAGGTAGGTGGCACTTCTGGGCACAGGTGGGCGGCACAGGTGGGCACAGGTGGGCGGCACAGGTGGGCACAGGTGGGTGCATTGCTGGGCAGAGGTGGGCGCACTGCTGGGCACAGGTGGGTGCATTGCTGGGCACAGGTGGGCGGAACTTGTGTGTGGCACTGCTGGGCACCGATCATCAGGGCACTGATGATCAGTGACCCTGATGATCGGTGCCGTTCCCCGCTCTGACAACTGCCGGTTTTCGGCAGTACCTTCCTCACGATCTGACAGCATGAGGAAAGTGCAGCCGAGAACCGGCATTTGCATTTCCCGGTGATCAGCGTGTCATTGGACACGGCTGATCACGTGGTAAAAGGCCACTGTGATTGGCCTTTTACCACGTCACGTGATCAGCTGTGTCCGTGAGGACACAGCGATCACAGAAATTGCCCGGTGCGCGCCCCTGGGGGTGCGCAGGAGAGCGCGTTCTTCCTCTTCTTCCTGGCGTGCCCACTGAGATGGCTCTGCGTGCCATAGGTTCACCATCACTGCACTAGAGGAAAAACTTACAAAACTACCAAAGATGCTCAGCTCAAGTGTGAGTCCTATAACCATACCTTCCAACTGCCCTGGAATGGGCGGAATCGTCCCAAGATTTCACTGAAATCCCAGAGCCCAGGGCTGGAACTAGTCTGGCACTGAGCTTCATTAATACCGCTGATCTGATCCGGCTTTGATCCCCTTGAAGTGCAGCCGGCTTCTCCTCCTCTCCCTCCTACCAACTGTGCTGCAGGGGAATCTACAGTGTCTGCACCCCCCCCCCAAACCCTTTCTTCTCTAATTACTGCTCCCCCCCATGTGCCTCCACTCTGATCCCCCTGTGTGTTAACCTACCCCCCCCGCGACAAAGCAGATGGTTCAGGGTTCAGGATGTAATTTGTGGGTATCTTCACAAAGTACGTTTACAGGCTTCCAGATTATTCAGATTATTAGTAGTAGGCTGGAAATGATTGAAATACAATGTGGAAATGAAAATATGATATTACATTCTCACCATAGATACACTCGTCCTGCCACTGACCAACTTTACACAGTTCTAACACATGCCTGGGGTTAGTGTCTCTACAGGACAGTTGTACAGCCTACATCAGGGGTATCAAGTAACAATTCATGGAGGTCTGATCAGTACATTCTCTTCCAGCAGAGGTCCGAATCGCACGTTTGTCCAATAACTAATGTCCTTCACATCACAGCCCCCATTCCTCATATATCACAATCCTGTTTTTACATCAGTGTCCTCTGCCCCTCTCACATCTGGACCCGGATATGATGTAGAAGTCTGGATGGTATTACATTGATACAAAGCTTATAATGACCCCCTATAGTTAAGGGGTCTCTTCATTTGTTAAGCCTCCATTTTATCCACATGGTGGTGGTTTGTTCACGCTGATGATTAGTTGGATGGAAAGAAGATTTATATATATTATTATCATCACACTTAAGGAACGCAAGCTGTTTTCACCAATCGTTTTGTGGAGATATTATTCACGTGGACTTTGAATAATTTATTGTCCTTTATATGGACCGCATATGATATGACTTTTTACACTATTTTGTTTCTGTACTATGTTTACAGTTTGTTTTCATGATTTATATGTATATTTTGCACACATAGCACAACATTTAATTGCCATTCTGTAAATATGACACACATGGAGAAGTGGATTTTGCCCAATAGCTAAAGCATTTGTAAAGCTTAATTTCTCTTTTTAAAATAATAAACATGTTATGCTTACTTGCTCTGTGCAATGCTATTGCACAGAGCAGCCCTGAACCTCCTCTTATCAGGTCCCCCACCAGTGCTCCTGGCTCCTCCTCTTCCTATGGGTGTGCACCTGCGGGCTAGATCCCGAGCCAGGCTGTGTGCGTCTACTGACACACACAGTGAGGCTCAGCCCTGTCACTGCTCTCTACGCATAGGATTTGATTGACCGCAACGGGAGCCAGTGGCTCTTGCCGTTGCCTCTGTGAGCAGAGACAGAGGTCTGTGAGTGAGAAGACTATCCTGGAACTGGTAAGCAGTCTGTACCAGGGGCGGACTGACAACTCATGGTGCCCCCGGGCAATAGGGGATCATGGGGCCCCTGTGTCCTTGCCCAAACTCAAAAAAGCCTATGAAAAAGGTACCAGGGGCATCTCATGGGGCCCCCTACTGACCCCGGGCCCTCGGGTAGTGCCCAAGTTTCCAAATGGTCAGCTTGCCCCTGGTCTGTACATATGGAATTTCGGTTCTGAGTATTCATTTGTATTGTTGGTGAATGTGTAGACCATTCAAGGCACTAAGCCAACAGAAGAAATCCCAGCAGCCGGCAGAGGGAGTAAGGCTGGCCATACATTATACAATTATCTGCAGATTTTTGGTTTAGATTTACCAAAAACCATATAATAGGAGGACAAACCTAAACAACACTTTCAGTTGTATCCAATTAGGCAGGCCCTTGCACTACATAGTTGAAGGTAAATCTAAAGGAAATTGGGCAGAAAATCTGCAGATAATTGTATAATGTATGGCCAGCCTTAGGCTGGCCATACATTATGCAACTTTCTCATTCAATTTCCTTTAGATATACAGTATCTTCAACTCAGTAGTGCAAGGGCTGGCTTGATTGCATACAATTTGAAAGTGTTTAGATCTGACCTCATATTACATGGTTTTGGAAAATGTAAAGGAAAAATGATCACGAGACTTGTATAATGTATAATTGTATAGTGTATGGCCAGCCTGAGCATTCGATTCACCTGACAGACGCATGCTTGAAGTTTCCTACACGTGCCGTGAACAAAACTTTCTTTTACAGACCACTGATGAGTAAGAACCAGGTACATGATGAAGTGGCCCAGCGGAACCTGTGAGGTCCATTGAAAGCTGTGGAACCTGGGATGTGTTTAAGATCTGGAAAGCTTTAATTAACAAACGTTATCTAACCACTTGATGTACTGTATAATAATAATAATGTACTGAATAATAATAATAATGTACTGTATAATAATAATAATAATGTACTGTATAATAATAATAATAATGTACTGTATAATAATAATAATAATGTATTGTATAATAATAATAATAATGTACTGAATAATAATAATAATAATCATGTACTGAATAATAATAATAATAATAATAATGTACTGAATAATAATAATAATAATCATGTACTGAATAATAATAATAATAATAATGTACTGTATAATAATAATAATAATGTATTGTATAATAATAATAATAATGTACTGTATAATAATAATAATGTACTGTATAATAATAATAATAATGTACTGAATAATAATAATAATAATTATGTACTGAATAATAATAATAATAATAATAATGTACTGAATAATAATAATAATAATCATGTACTGTATAATAATAATAATAATGTACTGAATAATAATAATAATAATAATGTACTGAATAATAATAATAATAATCATGTACTGAATAATAATAATAATAATAATCATGTACTGTATAATAATAATAATAATAATGTACTGTATAATAATAATAATGTACTGTATAATAATAATAATAATGTACTGAATAATAATAATAATAACAATAATCATGTACTGTATAATAATAATAATAATAATAATGTATTGTATAATAATAATAATAATAATGTACTGAATAATAATAATAATAATAATGATGTACTGTATAATAATAATAATAATGTACTGAATAATAATAATAATAATAATAATCATGTACTGTATAATAATAATAATAATAATGTATTGTATAATAATAATAATAATAATAATGTACTGAATAATAATAATAATAATGTACTGTATAATAATAATCATGTACTGTATAATAATAATAATAATAATAATAATAATCATGTACTGTATAATAATAATAATAATAATAATAATAATGTATTGTATAATAATAATAATAATAATAATAATAATAATGTACTGAATAATAATAATAATAATAATAATCATGTACTGTATAATAATAATAATAATAATAATAATGTATTGTATAATAATAATAATAATAATAATGTACTGAATAATAATAATAATAATAATGATGTACTGTATAATAATAATAATAATAATGTATTGTATAATAATAATAATAATAATGTACTGAATAATAATAATAATAATAATGATGTACTGTATAATAATAATAATAATAATAATAATGTATTGTATAATAATAATAATAATAATAATGTACTGAATAATAATAATAATAATAATGATGTACTGTATAATAATAATAATAATAATGTACTGAATAATAATAATAATAATAATGATGTACTGTATAATAATAATAATAATAATAATAATGTATTGTATAATAATAATAATAATAATAATAATAATCATGTACTGTATAATAATAATAATAATCATGTACTGTATAATAATAATAATAATGTGCTGTATGGAGGGTCAATACATTTCTGGTAAGAGGCTTTGTGTGCTCACCAATGGTGGAAGGTTTGGAATGAGAATACTGAAGTTTGGTTATTAGAGGTGTTCACAATTTCTGGACTTATTATGGGAACTTTTTGAAGATTACATTTTGATTATCTGTATAAGCAGTTTATACTGTATATATTCTGCGTAATGCACTTTTTGTCATTCAAATTATTATCGATGGTAAATTATCGATGGTATCTCTATTACCACCACGATCACTCATAATCATATTGATGAAGAAAGTATCTTAGTGCTGCTGATTGCTGCAAATCAAACTATAATATTCTACCCGGTCAGTTTGATTGAATCCAATTGAAATTGAGTGTAAAGCTGGCTACATGTTATACAATATTTGTTTGTACAATTTTCTTAAGATTTACCAAAACCATTCAATATGAGGTCACATTGTATGCAATCAGGCAGGCTCTTTACATAGTTGAAGGTAAATCTAAAGGAAATTATATAATGCGTAGCCAGCTTAACCCCTTCCCGGCCCTTTAAGAATTTCAGACGCCGAGAGGCGGGGAGGGTGGGGCGTGGTTTAGGGATCATGTGACCGCCGTGGCGCGTCATCACAGCGGTCACATGATCGGGAAAGGGACCTTTCCGTGAGTACCACACATGTGTGCTGGGAGCGCGCAGGGTGCATGCTCTCAGCACATATGTTTTTTGTTATATGAACGCAAATGTGCGGCCGCTCGGTGTCCAGGCCCAGACACATTTGTGTGCGGCCAGCGCAAAGGGGTTAAATCGATCAGAAGGAGAATTTTTGCTTTTAATTTTTTTGTAGATTGGGTCATTTTAATCGAATCACAGATTAATTGAATAAAAAAATTGAACTGTGTATGGCCATCGTAATCCCCCACCTTGATAATGTGGACTATTTCTTTTTGTAAGACTACAATTGGGCGATTGTAATTGTAAACCTTTATATATATATATATATATTTTCTTAATAACAAACATGTTATACTTACTTCTGTATGCAGTGATTTTGCACAGAGCTGATCTGATCCTCCTCTCTTCTAGGGTCCCCTTCCGCTGCTCCTGGCTCCTCCTCCCTGCTCAATCCAGAGCTGGCACTGCGTGTCCATTGACACACACAGCACGGCTTGACACCCCCCCCCACCCACTTCCTTCTCACTGGCTGTCATTTACAGCAGTGGAAGCCAATAGTTCCCACCCACTGCTCTCTCTGAGCCTATAAGGAGCGAGCGAGCTGCTGCTCTTGTGCACATCACTGGACTGAGATTGAGGTAAGTAGAAGGGGTGGGGGGTGGAGCTGCATGCAGAGGATTTATTACCTTAATACAGAGAATGCATTCTGCCTTTATAACCTCTTGAAATGCTCATATCACAATATTTATGTGTGTAAACTTAACATCCCCATTCAGTCTTGTGACTTCTATCATTTTCCAGCAGAGCACTGGTTAAAGCTTGTAGGAGGAGTTTTCATTCTGCTCTGACTGTCCTATGAGGCTGCATAACCCCTGAACCTCTGTGTGGACAGTGCTGATTGGCCCTGTGCTGATCTCATGTACTCTCCCAAATAAAAAAACTATGCAGCAAAGAACAGAAGGTGAGAATGTGCAGAGTGACGTCTAAGGCTCTGTACTATCAGCAGATGAATTGGGGACAGTAGGAGAAAGGGAGGATCAGAGAAGACAGGATCAAACAGCTTTTTTACCCAATGCAGAGGATGAACCCTTTAGGTTTCACCGTAAGTAAACAATCATGTTTTCCTGCTTATACCGTACAGACCGATCTCACTGTTGTGGGTGTCGTAACAGATTACTGAACTGAGCCTCATGTATCAACATTTATTATTTATTTATTTCAGGTACTTATATAGCCGTCAATTTACTCAGCACTTTACATATATATCGTACATTCACATCAGTCCCTAACCCTCAAGGGGCGTACAATCATAGGTCCCTAACCCTCAGGGGGCGTACAATCATAGGTCCCTAACCCTCAGGGGGCGTACAATCTAAGGTCCCTAACCCTCAGGGGGTGTACAATCATAGGTCCCTAACCCTCAGGGGGTGCACAATCATAGGTCCCTAACCCTCAGGGGGCGTACAATCATAGGTCCCTAACCCTCAGGGGGCATACAATCATAGGTCCCTAACCCTCAGGGGGCATACAATCATAGGTTCCTAACCCTCAGGGGGCGTACAATCATAGGTCCCTAACCCTCAGGGGGCTTACAATCATAGGTCCCTAACCCTCAGGGGGCGTACAATCATAAGTCCCTAACCCTCAGGGGGCGTACAATCATAGGTCCCTAACCCTCAGGGGGCTTACAATCATAGGTCCCTAACCCTCAGGGGGCGTACAATCATAGGTCCCTAACCCTCAGGGGGCGTACAGTCTATGGTCCCTAATCCTCAGGGGGCGTACAATCTAAGGTCCCTAACCCTCAGGGGGCGTACAATCTAAGGTCCCTAATTCTCAGGGGGCGTACAATCTAAGGTCCCTAACCTTCAAGGGGCGTACAATCTAAGGTCCCTAATCCTCAGGGGGCGTACAATCTAAGGTCCCTAACCCTCAGGGGGCGTACAATCTAAGGTCCCTAACCCTCAGGGGGCGTACAATCTAAGGTCCCTAACCCTCAAGGGGTGTACAATCTAAGGTCCCTAACCCTCAGGGGGAGTACAATCTAAGGTCCCTAACCTTCAAGGGGCGTACAATCTAAGGTCCCTAATCCTCAGGGGGCGTACAATCTAAGGTCCCTAACCTTCAAGGGGCGTACAATCTAAGGTCCCTAACCCTCATAGTATGATATATTATTAGGAATCCCTCTATTAGAGCTGCAGACAGTTTTACGCACAATTGGTATTTTTATTGCTGTCAGGAAGACGTATCAGTTTCCTCGCTTTGTTAATCTGATATTAGTATTAGGTGTAATGGTCTGCAGACTGGGAATGTGAACTTCTACAACAAAAACTTTGCTGGCTGTTTCCAGCAGCAGAACATCTCTTCCCGGCAGCAGAACATCTCTTCCCGGCAGCAGAACATCTCTTCCCATTCCCTTCCCTGCAGGGCTGCAGACAACAATGTGGTATTTCTATGGGCTGATTGGACGCAGGTATGTTCAGCTGCTGTGTAATGCTGGTTCTGCAGAGCAGCATGAGGAATGTGAAGTAGAAGTGGCTGATAGAAGCAGCAGATGGTTTCTGGCCGTGACTCAAAAAGAATTCCTTTCATCTTTGTAGTTTTCCAAAACAAAAAAAATTGAATCGCTATGATTTGTGATGATTGTACAGTTTCATCATTTTGGAAACGTTATATACTTTTCTTTATGTTTATCTTCCTATTTTCTTTCCATAGTCAGTAAATACAACAGCTGGAGAAGCGATAATACTGGACCACCTACAACTCCTACTATTCCATGTATGTAAACATAGGATGCAGTGAGTGGAGGGTGAGCAACACGGCATGTAAGCATGTCCTTCACTAACACGGGCCACACTCTAGTAGATGTTCTAACATTCATAGGAACATTCGTACAAAAATTCTCATATGTTGTTTGAAAGTACTTAAAAATGTTTCCTTTTTTTTTTAAAGTGTTACTTAACCCAGGACCCTGCATTCACTATATATGGTCTCCCCGGACCCCGCATTCACTATATCCGCTCTCCCCGGACCCCGCATTCACTATATCCGCTCTCCCCGGACCCCGCATTCACTATATCCGGTCTCCCCGGACCCCGCATTCACTATATCCGCTCTCCCCGGACCCTGCATTCACTATATCCGCTCTCCCCGGACCCCGCATTCACTATATCTGCTCTCCCTGGACCCCGCATTCACTATATCCGGTCTCTCCGGACCCCGCATTCACTATATCCGCTCTCCCCGGACCCCGCATTCACTATATCTGGTCTCCCCGGACCCCGCATTCACTATATCTGGTCTCCCCGGACCCTGCATTCACTATATCCGCTCTCCCCGGACCCCGCATTCACTATATCTGCTCTCCCTGGACCCTGCATTCACTATATCTGGTCTCCCCGGACCCTGCATTCACTTTATCTGGTCTCCCCAGACCCTGCATTCACTATATCTGGTCTCCCCGGACCCTGCATTCACTATATCTGGTCTCCCCGGACCCCGCATTCACTATATCTGGTCTCCCCGGACCCCGCATTCACTATATCCGCTCTCCCCGGACCCCGCATTCACTATATCTGCTCTCCCTGGACCCCGCATTCACTATATCTGGTCTCCCCGGACCCCGCATTCACTATATCTGCTCTCCCTGGACCCCGCATTCACTATATCTGGTCTCCCCGGACCCCGCATTCACTATATCTGGTCTCCCCGGACCCTGCATTCACTTTATCTGGTCTCCCCAGACCCTGCATTCACTATATCTGGTCTCTCTGGACCCCGCATTCACTATATCTGGTCTCTCTGGACCCCGCATTCACTATATCTGGTCTCTCTGGACCCCGCATTCACTATATCTGGTCTCCCCGGACCCCGCATTCACTATATCTGGTCTCCCCGGACCCCGCATTCACTATATCTGGTCTCCCCGGACCCTGTATGCACTATATCTGGTCTCTCTGGACCCCGCATTCACTATATCTGGTCTCCCCGGACCCCGCATTCACTATATCTGGTCTCCCCGCACCCTTCATTCACTATATCTGGTCTCCCCGGACCCCGCATTCACTATATCTGGTCTCCCCGGACCCCGCATTCACTATATCTGCTCTCCCTGGACCCTGCATTCACTATATCTGGTCTCCCCGGACCCTGCATTCACTTTATCTGGTCTCCCCAGACCCTGCATTCACTATATCTGGTCTCTCTGGACCCCGCATTCACTATATCAGGTCTCCCCGGACCCCGCATTCACTATATCTGGTCTCCCCGGACCCCGCATTCACTATATCTGGTCTCCCCGGACCCTGTATGCACTATATCTGGTCTCTCCGGACCCCGCATTCACTATATCTGGTCTCCCCGGACCCCGCATTCACTATATCTGGTCTCCCCGCACCCTTCATTCACTATATCTGGTCTCCCCGGACCCCGCATTCACTATATCTGGTCTCCCCGGACCCCGCATTCACTCTATCTGGTTTCCCCGGACCCTGCATTCACTCTATCTGGTCTCCCCGGACCGTGCATTCACTCTATCTGGTCTCCCCGGACCCCGCATTCACTATATCTGGTCTCCCCGGACCCCGCATTCACTCTATCTGGTTTCCCCGGACCCTGCATTCACTCTATCTGGTCTCCCAGGACCCTGCATTCACTCTATCTGGTCTCCCTGGACCCTGCATTCACTATATCTGGTCTCCCTGGACCCCGCATTCACTCTATCTGGTTTCCCCGGACCCCGCATTCACTATATCTGGTCTCCCAGGACCCCGCATTCACTATATCTGGTCTCCCAGGACCCCGCATTCACTATATCTGGTCTCCCTGGACCCCGCATTCACTCTATCTGGTTTCCCCGGACCCCGCATTCACTATATCTGGTCTCCCAGGACCCCGCATTCACTCTATCTGGTTTCCCCGGACCCCGCATTCACTATATCTGGTCTCCCAGGACCCCGCATTCACTCTATCTGGTCTCCTCGGACCCCGCATTCACTATTTCTGGTCTCCCCAGACCCTTCATTCACTCTATCTGGTCTCCCCGGACCCTGCATTCACTATATCTGGTCTCCCCGGACCCCGCATTCACTATATCCGCTCTCCCTGGACCCTGCATTCACTATATCCGCTCTCCCCGGACCCCCATTCACTATATCTGGTCTCCCCGGACCCCGCATTCACTATATCTGGTCTCCCTGGACCCCGCATTCATTATATCTGGTCTCCCTGGACCCCGCATTCACTATATCTGGTCTCCCCGGACCCTGCATTCACTATATCTGGTCTCCCCGAACCCCGCATTCACTATATCTGGTCTCCCACAGTACACAGAATATGGAAGTGCAATTATTTTAATAAATATAAACTGCTAAATACCTTTTTTCATCAGCAGTTAGAGCAATCTTGTGACTTCTTTCTTTCTGTTCTAGGAGGCTGCAGAACCCCTGAGCTCTGTCTGGACAGTCTGATTGGCCCTGTGCTGATCACATGCACTCTCCCAAGAAAAAAAAAAACACCTCTCTAGCAATACAAACTAAACTGAGCATGTGCACAATGGCTACGGGTTCAGTCTGTCTTATCAGGAGATAAGATGCGGACATTTGAACAAGAGGAGGAGCAGAGAAGACAGGATCAAACGGCCTTTTTACACAATACAGAGGATTAACCCCTTAGGTTCCACAGTGAGTATAACAAGCATGCTTTACTGTATATTATTATTATTATTATACAGTATTTATATAGCGCCAAAGGGTATGCTCAGCGCTGTACATTATAGTGGGGACAGAACATGAGACAAGACAGTAACAATACAATACACGAGGGGATCGAGGGCCCTGATCCTTGGAGCTTACAATCTAGGAGTATATATGGACTGATTTTACTGTTGTGGGTTTAGCAACCTTTAAGACTACAATTAGGCGATTGTAATTGTAAATCTTTATACAGGTGAAACTCAAAAAATGAGAATCTGGTCATTCATTCATTCATTCATTTATTTCAGTGCAGCAACTTAAAAGGTGAAACTAATATATGAGACTCATTCCATGCAAAGCAAGATAGTTCCAGCCGTGATTTGTCATCATTGTGATGATTATGGCTTACAGCTCATGAAAACCCCAAATCCACAATCTCAGAAAATGAGAATATTGTGAAAAGGTGGAATAATCTCGGCTCAAAGTGTCCCACTCTAATCAGCTCATTCAGCCATAACACCTGCAAAGGGTTCCTGAGCCTTTAAATGGTCTCTCAGTCTGGTTCAGTAGGAATCACAATCATGGGAAAGACTGCTGACCTGACACCATCACTGACACCCTCCATAAGGAGGGAAAGCCTCAAAAGGGAATTGCAGAAGAAGTTGGATGTTCCCAAAGTGCTGCATCAAAGCACATTAATAGAAAGTTATGTGGAAGGGAAAAGTGTGGAAGAAAAAGGTGCACAAGCAGCAGGGATGACCGCAGCCTGGAGAGGATTGTCATGAAAAGGCCATTCAAAAGTGTTGGGGACTTTCACAAGGAGTGGACTGAGGCTGGAGTCAGTGCATCAAGAGCCACCACACACAGACGGATCCTGGACATGGGCTTCAAATGTCGTATTCCTCTTGTCAAGCCGCTCCTGAACAACAAACAACGTCAGAAGCGTCTTACCTGGGCTAAAGAAAAACAGACCTGGTCTGGTGCTCAGTGGTCCAAAGTCCTCTTTTCTGATGGGAGCAACTTTACATCTCATTTGGAAACCAAGGACCCCGAGTATGGAGGAAGAATGGAAAGGCACAAGGACCCCAAGTATGGAGGAAGAATGGAGAGGCCCAAGGACCCCGAGTATGGAGGAAGAATGGAGAGGCCCAAGGACTCAGAGTATGGAGGAAGAATGGAGAGGCACAAGGACCCCGAGTATGGAGGAAGAATGGAGAGGCACAAGGACCCCGAGTATGGAGGAAGAATGGAAAGGCACAAGGACCCCAAGTATGGAGGAAGAATGGAGAGGCCCAAGGACCCCGAGTATGGAGGAAGAATGGAGAGGCCCAAGGACCCAGAGTATGGAGGAAGAATGGAGAGGCACAAGGACCCCGAGTATGGAGGAAGAATGGAGAGGCACAAGGACCCCAAGTATGGAGGAAGAATGGAGAGGCACAAGGACCCTGAGTATGGAGGAAGAATGGAGAGGCCCAAGGACCCCGAATATGGAGGAAGAATGGAAAGGCCCAAGGACCCCGAGTATGGAGGAAGAATGGAGAGGCCCAAGGACCCCGAGTATGGAGGAAGAATGGAGAGGCCCAAGGACCCCGAGTATGGAGGAAGAATGGAGAGGCCCAAGGACCCCGAGCATGGAGGAAGAATGGAGAGGCCCGAGTATGGAGGAAGAATGGAGAGGCCCAAGGACTCCGTGTATGGAGGAAGAATGGAGAGGCACAAGGACCCGGAGTATGGAGGAAGAATGGAGAGGCCCAAGGACCCGGAGTATGGAGGAAGAATGGAGAGGCCCAAGGACCCCGAGTATGGAGGAAGAATGGAGAGGCACAAGGACTCCGAGTATGGAGGAAGAATGGAGAGGCACAAGGACTCCGAGTATGGAGGAAGAATGGAGAGGCACAAGGACCCCGAGTATGGAGGAAGAATGGAGAGGCCCAAGGACCCCAAGTATGGAGGAAGAATGGAGAGGCCCAAGGGTCCCAAGTATGGAGGAAGAATGGAGAGGCACAAGGACTCCGAGTATGGAGGAAGAATGGAGAGGCACAAGGACCCCGAGTATGGAGGAAGAATGGAGAGGCCCAAGGACCCCGAGTATGGAGGAAGAATGGAGAGGCCCAAGGACCCCGAGTATGGAAGAAGAATGGAGAGGCACAAGGGCCCCGAGTATGGAGGAAGAATGGAGAGGCCCAAGGACCCCGAGTATGGAAGAAGAATGGAGAGGCCCAAGGGCCCCGAGTATGGAGGAAGAATGGAGAGGCCCAAGGACCCCGAGTATGGAGGAAGAATGGAGAGGCACAAGGACCCCGAGTATGGAGGAAGAATGGAGAGGCACAAGGACCCCGAGTATGGAGGAAGAATGGAGAGGCCCAAGGACCCCGAGTATGGAGGAAGAATGGAGAGGCCCAAGGACCCCGAGTATGGAGGAAGAATGGAGAGGCACAAGGACCCGAGTATGGAGGAAGAATGGAGAGGCACAAGGACCCCGAGTATGGAGGAAGAATGGAGAGGCACAAGGACCCCGAGTATGGAGGAAGAATGGAGAGGCCGAAGGACCCCAAGTATGGAGGAAGAATGGAGAGGCACAAGGACCCCGAGTATGGAGGAAGAATGGAGAGGCCCAAGGACCCCGAGTATGGAGGAAGAATGGAGAGGCACAAGGACCCCGAGTATGGAGGAAGAATGGAGAGGCCGAAGGACCCCAAGTATGGAGGAAGAATGGAGAGGCACACACTGCAAGATGCTTGAAGTCCAGTGTGAAGTTTCCACAGTCTGTGATTTGGGGAGCCATGTCATCTGCTGGTGTTTGGTCCTCTGTGCTTCATTAAGTCCAGGGTCAACGCAGCCGTCTACCAGGAGATTTTGGAGCATTTCATGCTTCCTTCCGCAGACGAGCTTTATGGGGATGCTGACTTCATTTTCCAGCAGGACTTGGCTCCGCCCACACTGCCAAAAGCACCAAAACCTGGTTCAATGACCGTGGGATTACTGTGCTTGATTGGCCAGCAAACTCGCCTGACCTGAACCCCATAGAGAATCTATGGGGCATTGCCAAGAGAAAGATGAGAGACATGAGACCGAACAATGCAGAAGAGCTGAAGGCCGCTATTGAAGCATCCTGGTCTTCTATAACACCTCAGCAGTGCCACAGGCTGATAGCTTCCATGCCACGCCGCATTGAGGCAGTAATTGCTGCAAAAGGGGCCCAAACCAAGTACTGAGTACATATGCAGCTTCTACTTCTCAGAGGTGCGATATTGTTCTATGTACAATCCGTGTTTTATTGATTGCATGGAATATTCTCATTTTCTGAGATTGTGGATTTGGGGTTTTCATGAGCTGTAAGCCATAATCATCACAATGATGACAAATCACGGCTTGAACTATCTTGCTTTGCATGGAATGAGTCTCATATATTAGTGTCACCTTTTAAGTTGCTGCACTGAAATCAATGAATGAATGCACCAGGTTCTCATTTTTGGAGTTTCACCTGTACATTTTTTTTTCTTAATAACAAACATGTTATACTTACATAGGTTAGATATGTTCATCTCTTGGAGTGTGTTACATGTAGGGTGTAACATGTAAAATGCTCCTATGCGCCCACCTCCTGCTGCCAGAGCTCCCCTCTCTGTGACAGCAGACAGAATCCTCTCTCCGCACACGTTGTCACATTTTGAAAACAGTCCACCTGTACAGGAATCTGTGAATGAATATACTACAAGTCCCATCCACCGCCATGGCAGATGGACTTGTAGTATCAATGAACTGTGAGCGCATTGATTAGCATGATCCTAGTTCATTCACACTACCTACAGCTCAGGAACTGTCTGTCCATACAGAGATACAGGTAGAGAGCTCTAGGCAGTGTTTGCAGGAGCCTGACATTGCACCCAAGATCCACTAATCATAGATGCAATGCTCTGCAGACTCAAATAAAAAAAATGATAAATGCACATTTTTTTTCCTACAAAAATATGTACATTTATTAATTTTTTTCACAAAGGTGATTCTTTAATGTTCGATTTTGGAGTGAATTAACTTTACTGACCTAAATTCTACTCATGTACTGTATGTCCAGCTGCAGGGACATTGACTCAGCTGCAGGTTTTTAACCTCCCTGGCGGTATTCCCGAGTGTAGCTCGGGGTAAAATGTCAGTACCAAAAGCGGTAACCCCGAGCTAGACTCGGGATTACCATGCGGCGCTGCATAGGGAGTCCCTGCAGCACTTACCTTGTCCTTTGCTCCCGCGATGTGTCCCCTGCAGCGTCCCCGGCCATCTCCTCCGGCCGATGCCGGCATCCGGCTTCTGTGTTCCGGTTCCTGTGACGTCGGGACGTATGGGCGCCGCCGGCGGCGGGAAATTTAAAAAATTTAAAAAATGTCTTTTTTTTTTTTTTTTTATTTTAAATATTAAAAAATTGCTGTTTCATCCCATTTCACATACATTTTGTCCCGAGTGCTTTGTCCGGCGCCCTGCCTGCATTTTTACTGTTCTTTCTGCCTGGAAACTGAGAAACGTCCATGGCGTCCAAAAAGCATCCCTTTAGGTCAAAAGCGGTTTTAGACCGGCTAGAGAACAGCGATGGTAAATCAGAACCACTTGCAGAATTGAGTGATAATGATTCGTGGGGAAATGTTCCTAAAGCCTACAATAAAAAACTATTTCCATGCGAAAAAATGGTACCGCTTTCAGCACAAAAAATCGGAAAGAATCATACCGCCAGGGAGGTTAAATCAGTAATATGATTGCACACGGTTCCTTGTTTGTATTGTGTTATTATGTCTTCGAATTCCCAAATGTACACACCCTGATTTGCCTCAAGACACTAAATCATTTGATAAAGTACCAACATTACATGATAATTTTGGCGGGTGCAAACTCATAATTCCTTGTCCAAAATCAGTGTACTTACCTCTGCTTTACAAGGGCTAAAAAACATGGTCCCCTTTGATAAGCTTGCTCAGCTTTGACATCAGTTGACACTTAAGCACTTGCACACTGACAAATCTGAACTACAGTTGTGCTCAAAAGTTTGCACACCCTGGAAGAAATTGTGGAATTTTGGCATTTATATTGAAAATATGACTGATCAGGCCAAAAGAAACTGTCTTTTATTTATGGGTAATGATCAAATAAAGCCATTTCTTATCATAATGATAACAGAAATGACGCAAATAGCCCGGATCAAACGTTTCCCTCCCCTGGAATGTTCGGCCTTGGTACAGACGCACAAGGTGACACACATGCGTTAAAATGGCAATTAGAGGTTAATGTCCCACATCTGTGGCTTTTTAAATTGCAATTAGTGTCAGTGTATAAATAGTCGGTGAGTTTGTTAGCTCTCACGTGAATGCACTGAGCAGGCTAGATACTGAGCCATGGGGAGCAGAAAAGAACTTCCAAAAGATCTGCATAACAAGGTAATGGAATTTTATAAAGATGGAAAAGAATATAAAAAGATATCTAAAGCCTTGACTATGTGTCAAGGTCCTACCTTTTCCCAGAGGTTATGTTACTCCATGTGCTGGCATCCATCTTGGATTTCTGCTGAGCATGGTGGGAACCTTTTATGCCTTCAGGTCTCTGAGGTCCATCCCCCAGAGGGGTGTGGCTGAGTACATATAAGCCTGTGATCTTTGCACTTGTGTCTTGTGTCTTTGTCTTGCTACAGCTCTGTGTATACGCTCGTGACTCTTCTGGTATTTGACTCGGCTTGTGACTAGACCATTCTCTGTGTTTTCCTTCGATCTGACCTTCCGTTGCTGAACCCGGCCCGTGACCTGTTATTCTCTGTCTACTGTTCTGTACCGTTTTGTCCCGTTGTTGTTGACCCGGCTTGCCTGACTACGCTATTGTCATTCTCACCAGCTACACGCCATTGGCGGCGGCCATTACCGCAGTCGGGGTGTCTCGGGGGCCGCGACCTGGTTCCTGGCTGCGTCAAGTCCATCCCCACCATCAGGGGCCCTGGTGAAGGGCAGCCTGGGACTTAGACTCCGCGCCCTGAGGGACTTCGGTCTGTTGGTGGTGGTTGTCGTCAGCCAGTCCGTTACCCTGCCACTAGGCCTACCTGTCCGTTCCACAGCCCTGCCCTGACACTATGCCAGTCAGTACTGTTCAATCACTTATTAACCTCTTCACGCTGCCCACACACAAATGTGCGGCCTCCCGGCGTCTGGGCCTAGACGCAGAGCGGCCGCACATTTGTGTGCAATTAAGAAAAACATATGTGCTGATAGCGTGCGCCCTGCGTGCTCCCAGCACACATGTCCGGTACTCACAGAAAGGTCCCGATCTCCTCTTTCGATCGGGACCTTTCCCAATCATGTGATGGTGAATCACAGCGGTCACATGACCCTAAAACCCCGCCCTGGCTCCCAGCTTCTGAAACCCTTAAAGGACCGGGAGGCGCCGGCGCCAAGGGATTGAAAAGTGGAAAGTTCAGGGATCTCTTGATACCGAGCCAAGGTCAGGTAGACCAAGAAAAAGTGCAGCCACAACTGCCAGAAGAATTGTTAGGGATACAAAGAAAAAATCCACAGGCAACCTCAGGAGAAATACAGGCTGCTCTGGAAAAAAAACAAATCTTTATGGACCTGCTATGTGCACAGGACTCAGCTGCAACAGAAAAGGGTCTTCCCTTGTCACAAGATTGGAAGTACACAGTTCTATAACATGTATTTGTGTTCTGTAGCATGAACTGTCTCCTGGAAACACCTAGACTCAGTAATGTGCAGGGATGGTCTCATGCAATTGGCTATATAAGGTTCCTTATGATGCTTCTGTCCCAGCATGGCCTTTACTGAAGTTTCATCGATTTGACAAAGTTTTAAAATGGGAATTAAGTGTCCCTTTTTGGGTGTTTTATACTCGTAAAAGTGTAAGATTTCAATATAAATAACACAGTGCTGCTGCTTCTTTTTGTACTAGCATTGTGTGGGTACTACAGCCAATATCTAGACAACATGAAGCCACAGATATCAGGAACAACTTCGCACTGGTTACAATCCAGGAATAGAGCATAACATACAGAGGATGGAGTGGAGATGATGGTAGAATACATACAGAGGATGGAGTGGAGATGATGGTGGAATACATACAGAGGATGGAGTGGACTGGAGATGATGGTAGAATACATACAGAGGATGGAGTGGACTGGAGATGATGGTGGAATACATACAGAGGATGGAGTGGACTGGAGATGATGGTAGAATACATACAGAGGATGGAGTGGACTGGAGATGATGGTAGAATACATACAGAGGATGGAGTGGACTGGAGATGATGGTAGAATACATACAGAGGATGGAGTGGACTGGAGATGATGGTAGAATACATACAGAGGAGGGAGTGGACTGGAGATGATGGTAGAATACATACAGAGGATGGAGTGGACTGGAGATGATGGTAGAATACATACAGAGGATGGACTGGACTGGAGATGATGGTAGAATACATACAGAGGATGGAGTGGACTGGAGATGATGGTAGAATACATACAGAGGATGGAGTGGACTGGAGATGATGGTAGAATACATACAGAGGATGGAGTGGACTGGAGATGATGGTAGAATACATACAGAGGATGGAGTGGAGATGATGGTAGAATACATACAGAGGATGGAGTGGAGATGATGGTAGAATACATACAGAGGATGGAGTGGACTGGAGATGATGGTACAATACATACAGAGGATGGAGTGGAGATGATGGTAGAATACATACAGAGGATGGAGTGGACTGGAGATGATGGTAGAATACATACAGAGGATGGAGTGGACTGGAGATGATGGTAGAATACATACAGAGGATGGAGTGGACTGGAGATGATGGTGGAATACATACAGAGGATGGAGTGGACTGGAGATGATGGTAGAATACATACAGAGGATGGAGTGGACTGGAGATGATGGTAGAATACATACAGAGGATGGAGTGGACTGGAGATGATGGTAGAATACATACAGAGGATGGAGTGGACTGGAGATGATGGTAGAATACATACAGAGGATGGAGTGGACTGGAGATGATGGTAGAATACATACAGAGGATGGAGTGGACTGGAGATGATGGTAGAATACATACAGAGGATGGAGTGGACTGGAGATGATGGTAGAATACATACAGAGGATGGAGTGGACTGGAGATGATGGTAGAATACATACAGAGGATGGACTGGACTGGAGATGATGGTAGAATACATACAGAGGATGGAGTGGACTGGAGATGATGGTAGAATACATACAGAGGATGGAGTGGACTGGAGATGATGGTAGAATACATACAGAGGATGGAGTGGACTGGAGATGATGGTAGAATACATACAGAGGATGGAGTGGACTGGAGATGATGGTAGAATACATACAGAGGATGGAGTGGACTGGAGATGATGGTAGAATACATACAGAGGATGGAGTGGACTGGAGATGATGGTAGAATACATACAGAGGATGGAGTGGACTGGAGATGATGGTGGAATACATACAGAGGATGGAGTGGAGATGATGGTAGAATACATACAGAGGATGGAGTGGACTGGAGATGATGGTAGAATACATACAGAGGATGGAGTGGAGATGATGGTAGAATACATACAGAGGATGGAGTGGAGATGATGGTAGAATACATACAGAGGATGGAGTGGACTGGAGATGATGGTGGAATACATACAGAGGATGGAGTGGACTGGAGATGATGGTGGAATACATACAGAGGATGGAGTGGACTGGAGATGATGGTAGAATACATACAGAGGATGGAGTGGACTGGAGATGATGGTAGAATACATACAGAGGATGGAGTGGAGATGATGGTAGAATACATACAGAGGATGGAGTGGACTGGAGATGATGGTAGAATACATACAGAGGATGGAGTGGACTGGAGATGATGGTAGAATACATACAAAGGATGGAGTGGACTGGAGATGATGGTAGAATACATACAGAGGATGGAGTGGAGATGATGGTAGAATACATACAGAGGATGGAGTGGACTGGAGATGATGGTAGAATACATACAGAGGATGGAGTGGACTGGAGATGATGGTGGAATACATACAGAGGATGGAGTGGACTGGAGATGATGGTAGAATACATACAGAGGATGGAGTGGACTGGAGATGATGGTGGAATACATACAGAGGATGGAGTGGACTGGAGATGATGGTAGAATACATACAGAGGATGGACTGGACTGGAGATGATGGTAGAATACATACAGAGGATGGAGTGGACTGGAGATGATGGTAGAATACATACAGAGGATGGAGTGGACTGGAGATGATGGTGGAATACATACAGAGGATGGAGTGGACTGGAGATGATGGTAGAATACATACAGAGGATGGAGTGGAGATGATGGTAGAATACATACAGAGGATGGAGTGGACTGGAGATGATGGTAGAATACATACAGAGGATGGAGTGGAGATGATGGTAGAATACATACAGAGGATGGAGTGGAGATGATGGTAGAATACATACAGAGGATGGAGTGGACTGGAGATGATGGTGGAATACATACAGAGGATGGAGTGGACTGGAGATGATGGTGGAATACATACAGAGGATGGAGTGGACTGGAGATGATGGTAGAATACATACAGAGGATGGAGTGGAGATGATGGTAGAATACATACAGAGGATGGAGTGGACTGGAGATGATGGTAGAATACATACAGAGGATGGAGTGGACTGGAGATGATGGTAGAATACATACAGAGGATGGAATGGACTGGAGATGATGGTAGAATACATACAGAGGATGGAGTGGACTGGAGATGATGGTAGAATACATACAAAGGATGGAGTGGACTGGAGATGATGGTAGAATACATACAGAGGATGGAGTGGACTGGAGATGATGGTAGAATACATACAAAGGATGGAGTGGACTGGAGATGATGGTAGAATACATACAAAGGATGGAGTGGAATGGAGATGATGGTAGAATACATACAGAGGATGGAGTGGACTGGAGATGATGGTAGAATACATACAGAGGATGGAGTGGACTGGAGATGATGGTAGAATACATACAGAGGATGGAGTGGACTGGAGATGATGGTAGAATACATACAGAGGATGGAGTGGACTGGAGATGATGGTAGAATACATACAGAGGATGGAGTGGACTGGAGATGATGGTAGAATACATACAGAGGATGGAGTGGACTGGAGATGATGGTAGAATACATACAGAGGATGGAATGGACTGGAGATGATGGTAGAATACATACAGAGGATGGAGTGGACTGGAGATGATGGTAGAATACATACAGAGGATGGAGTGGACTGGAGATGATGGTAGAATACATGCAGAGGATGGAGTGGACTGGAGATGATGGTGGAATACATACAGAGGATGGAGTGGACTGGAGATGATGGTAGAATACATACAGAGGATGGAGTGGACTGGAGATGATGGTAGAATACATACAGAGGATGGAGTGGAGATGATGGTAGAATACATACAGAGGATGGAGTGGACTGGAGATGATGGTAGAATACATACAGAGGATGGAGTGGACTGGAGATGATGGTAGAATACATACAAAGGATGGAGTGGACTGGAGATGATGGTAGAATACATACAGAGGATGGAGTGGAGATGATGGTAGAATACATACAGAGGATGGAGTGGACTGGAGATGATGGTAGAATACATACAGAGGATGGAGTGGACTGGAGATGATGGTGGAATACATACAGAGGATGGAGTGGACTGGAGATGATGGTAGAATACATACAGAGGATGGAGTGGACTGGAGATGATGGTGGAATACATACAGAGGATGGAGTGGACTGGAGATGATGGTAGAATACATACAGAGGATGGAGTGGACTGGAGATGATGGTAGAATACATACAGAGGATGGAGTGGACTGGAGATGATGGTAGAATACATACAGAGGACGGAGTGGACTGGAGATGATGGTAGAATACATACAGAGGAGGGAGTGGACTGGAGATGATGGTAGAATACATACAGAGGATGGAGTGGACTGGAGATGATGGTAGAATACATACAGAGGATGGAGTGGACTGGAGATGATGGTAGAATACATACAGAGGATGGACTGGACTGGAGATGATGGTAGAATACATACAGAGGATGGAGTGGACTGGAGATGATGGTAGAATACATACAGAGGATGGAGTGGACTGGAGATGATGGTGGAATACATACAGAGGATGGAGTGGACTGGAGATGATGGTAGAATACATACAGAGGATGGAGTGGAGATGATGGTAGAATACATACAGAGGATGGAGTGGACTGGAGATGATGGTAGAATACATACAGAGGATGGAGTGGAGATGATGGTAGAATACATACAGAGGATGGAGTGGAGATGATGGTAGAATACATACAGAGGATGGAGTGGACTGGAGATGATGGTGGAATACATACAGAGGATGGAGTGGACTGGAGATGATGGTGGAATACATACAGAGGATGGAGTGGACTGGAGATGATGGTAGAATACATACAGAGGATGGAGTGGAGATGATGGTAGAATACATACAGAGGATGGAGTGGACTGGAGATGATGGTAGAATACATACAGAGGATGGAGTGGACTGGAGATGATGGTAGAATACATACAGAGGATGGAATGGACTGGAGATGATGGTAGAATACATACAGAGGATGGAGTGGACTGGAGATGATGGTAGAATACATACAAAGGATGGAGTGGACTGGAGATGATGGTAGAATACATACAGAGGATGGAGTGGACTGGAGATGATGGTAGAATACATACAAAGGATGGAGTGGACTGGAGATGATGGTAGAATACATACAAAGGATGGAGTGGAATGGAGATGATGGTAGAATACATACAGAGGATGGAGTGGACTGGAGATGATGGTAGAATACATACAGAGGATGGAGTGGACTGGAGATGATGGTAGAATACATACAGAGGATGGAGTGGACTGGAGATGATGGTAGAATACATACAGAGGATGGAGTGGACTGGAGATGATGGTAGAATACATACAGAGGATGGAGTGGACTGGAGATGATGGTAGAATACATACAGAGGATGGAGTGGACTGGAGATGATGGTAGAATACATACAGAGGATGGAATGGACTGGAGATGATGGTAGAATACATACAGAGGATGGAGTGGACTGGAGATGATGGTAGAATACATACAGAGGATGGAGTGGACTGGAGATGATGGTAGAATACATGCAGAGGATGGAGTGGACTGGAGATGATGGTGGAATACATACAGAGGATGGAGTGGACTGGAGATGATGGTAGAATACATACAGAGGATGGAGTGGACTGGAGATGATGGTAGAATACATACAGAGGAGGGAGTGGACTGGAGATGATGGTAGAATACATACAGAGGATGGACTGGACTGGAGATGATGGTAGAATACATACAGAGGATGGAGTGGACTGGAGATGATGGTAGAATACATACAGAGGATGGAGTGGACTGGAGATGATGGTAGAATACATACAGAGGACGGAGTGGACTGGAGATGATGGTAGAATACATACAGAGGATGGAGTGGACTGGAGATGATGGTAGAATACATACAGAGGATGGAGTGGACTGGAGATGATGGTAGAATACATACAGAGGATGGAGTGGACTGGAGATGATGGTAGAATACATACAGAGGATGGAGTGGACTGGAGATGATGGTAGAATACATACAGAGGATGGAGTGGACTGGAGATGATGGTAGAATACATACAGAGGATGGAGTGGACTGGAGATGATGGTAGAATACATACAGAGGATGGAGTGGACTGGAGATGATGGTAGAATACATACAGAGGATGGAGTGGAGATGATGGTAGAATACATACAGAGGATGGAGTGGACTGGAGATGATGGTGGAATACATACAGAGGATGGAGTGGACTGGAGATGATGGTGGAATACATACAGAGGATGGAGTGGACTGGAGATGATGGTAGAATACATACAGAGGATGGAGTGGACTGGAGATGATGGTAGAATACATACAGAGGATGGAGTGGACTGGAGATGATGGTAGAATACATACAGAGGATGGAGTGGACTGGAGATGATGGTAGAATACATACAAAGGATGGAGTGGACTGGAGATGATGGTAGAATACATACAGAGGATGGAGTGGACTGGAGATGATGGTGGAATACATACAGAGGATGGAGTGGAGATGATGGTAGAATACATACAGAGGATGGAGTGGACTGGAGATGATGGTAGAATACATACAGAGGATGGAGTGGACTGGAGATGATGGTAGAATACATACAGAGGATGGAGTGGACTGGAGATGATGGTAGAATACATACAGAGGATGGAGTGGACTGGAGATGATGGTAGAATACATACAGAGGATGGAGTGGACTGGAGATGATGGTAGAATACATACAGAGGATGGAGTGGACTGGAGATGATGGTAGAATACATACAGAGGATGGAGTGGAGATGATGGTAGAATACATACAGAGGATGGAGTGGACTGGAGATGATGGTAGAATACATACAGAGGATGGAGTGGACTGGAGATGATGGTAGAATACATACAGAGGATGGAGTGGACTGGAGATGATGGTAGAATACATACAGAGGAGGGAGTGGACTGGAGATGATGGTAGAATACATACAGAGGATGGAGTGGACTGGAGATGATGGTAGAATACATACAGAGGATGGAGTGGAGATGATGGTAGAATACATACAGAGGATGGAGTGGACTGGAGATGATGGTAGAATACATACAGAGGATGGACTGGACTGGAGATGATGGTAGAATACAGAGGATGGAGTGGACTGGAGATGATTCTGCGACTGAGCTCAGCGATGGGCCAACTTGGCGCTATATTTCACATTTCAGTGTTTTTGGTTTGATTACATTTAATTAAATTTATTATTTTTTATGATTTATTAAATCATAATTTGATTTCGTGTTTCAAATTTTATCATCCCGGGATGTTTAATAGACTCTTGTTCGGACAGATTTCAGTGAGTTATTCCTAAAAATTACAGCCTACAATGAAAGAAAATACATATTTCCAATCAAAAAAATATACTGCTTTGAGCACAGAAATACTGACATAATCAGACCGCTAGGGAGGTTAAAGCAGAATTCCTGGAAACATTTTTTAATTATACAGGATTTATATGGCGCCTACACGTGCTATGATTTTAATGATATATTTATCAACTATCAGTAATAACATAAGTACAGTACTCAGTGGATTCTGCAGAAAATGTGCCCTTCCGCACAGAAATATATCAGTAAAACTCCTTCATTTTTTTTAACCTCCCTGGCAGTATTCCCGAGTGTAGCTCGGGGTAAAGTTTCAGTACCAAAAGCGGTAACCCCCCCGAGCTACACTCGGGCTTACCATGCGGCGTTGCTCAGGGATTCACTGCAGAGCTTACCTTGTCCTTCGCTCCCGCGATGTGTCCCCTGCAGCGTCCCCAGCCATCTCCTCTGGCTGATGCCGGCATCCGGCTTCTGTGTTCCGGTCCCTGTGACGTCGGGACGTACGGGTGCCGGCGGAGGCAGGAAATTTGAAAATTTGAAATTTTTTTTATTTTTTTCAAAACGAATTTTACATAGTACAACATTGCTGTTTCAACCCATTTCACATACATTTTGTCCCGAGTGCTTTGTCCGGCGCCCTGCCTGCATTTTCTTTCTGCCTGGAAACTTAGAAAAGTCTACGGCGTCCAAAAAGCGTCCCTTTAGGTCAAAAGTGGGTTTAGACCGGCTAGAGAACAGCGATAGTAAATCAGAACCACTTGCAGAATTGAGTGATAATGATTCGTGGGGGAAATTCCTCAACAGACACTGAAAACGATTCTGCGACTTTGCTCAGCGATGTGCGAACTTGGCGCTATATTTCACATTTCTGTGTTTTTGGTTTGATTATATTATTGAATTAAATGTATTATTATTATATTATTATTATTTTATGATTATTTATTAAATTATAATTTATGATTTTGTGTTTCAAGTTTTAACATATCCGGAATGTTTATTAGACTCTTGTTCGGACAGATTTCAGTGAGTTATTCCTAAATTACAGGCCTACAATAAAAAAAAAAACATATTTCCATGCAAAAAAATGGTACCGCTTTCAGCACCAAAAATCTGAAATAATCAGACCGCCAGGGAGGTTAATAGAAATACCTCCAGATGAATGTTGCAGCAAAGTTCAGTTGTAGGATCTGCTGAGGATAATCCAACATCTGTCTTTGTGTTGGAGACCTGAAGACAAGATCAGTGGGTCATGGGGGTATCCTGTAACTGTTGTCTGACCAGCCTGGAATGGAACTTCTCATCTGCAAGAACTCTGGTGTGGCATTGGAACTGTGGCACTGGAGCTCAGAGTTAGCCTATCTACACTGTGCTTTAGTCCTTCCCAAGTACTGTAGTTTATAATAACCTCTTCTGGTTTGGGGATTAGCAGCATGGACGGACATGTTGCTTAGACTCTCTCTCCCCACGTCCCCCTTCCAGGATTTCAAACCCAATGACCCAGGGGCGGGAAGTGCATACTTACCTTATATATTTACAGGCATTCAAAAATTTGTACAGTAGAGGGCAGTAGATCCCTACATGTGCTATGATTTTAATTATATATTTATCAACTATCAGTAATAACATAAGTACAGTACACAGTGGATTCTGCAGAACATGTGCCCTTCCGCACAGAAATATATCAGTAAAACTCCTTCATTTTGTTTAATGCTTCTCATGATAAAAGTATAAAACCTTTTTACTAAACCAAGATTAACATATGATTTATTCATTGGCAGTGTGGTCAGTTCTTTGTGGTTCTCTGTTTCCTTTGTGCACAAAAGGTTTTCAACAATGTTAGGAATTTCACATACAGTAGCTGACGTTTTACGGGCCTCTGCCATAGGTTTAGAGATTATATAAACTTCCTGGAAATATATCCTGTGCTGAAACAAGCCGCAGTCCCCAGAACACGACCTTCTAATAATTCATATTGTAATGCCGATACAAACAGCCCAGGCAGATGAGAATATTGTACAGAACCGTAACTTTGAACAGCAACAAAGTTTATGTCACTCCAAAGATGTAAAACCTTTTCTTAGATTCAGAAATTGGAAATTTGAATGAACTTATTTCAAGATTACTGAGCAACAGTAGTCATTTTGACATCGAATTTCGATTTAGTTTTACTCCTAGTCTTTTGACTAAAATGCCATTTTAGTTTTAGTTGTGTTTTAGTCATCTGAATTGTTTTAGTCGTATTTAGTCTATTTAGTATATTTTAATCAACTAAAATCATTTTAGTCGACTAAAATCTAATGGGTTTAGTTAAATTGTAATGCATTATTTAAGTATTTCTCTAGAATTTCCAAACTCCTGGAGTAAAAATCTAATAACATGTTATCATTTATGGTATTAAGGTTTTTGTACATGCACTACAAATACAAATTTCGCTGCTGTCATATATAACGTCTTTTTAAATAAAACCAAGTTTTGTTTCACGAATATTGCTTTTTATGACAAACAGAAGTGCAACTTTAAATTATAGAAAAAAACAAACAAACAAAAAATCAGCACTTCATTTGCTAAAAATCAGAACTGAATCTGTGAAATCAAAATTGGATAGTATATGGGGGGCTATGTTAACCAACAGAAATAAAAAAACAATGGAAATACACTCACAAGCTTCAGTGGGAAACATGCAAATCAGCTGAATGTGAAGCTGTTAGCAGTGGTAATATCGTCCACTATGTGGTATGTTATTTCATTGTACATTTATATGATTTGGATATTTTATAAATAATTTCATTGGAGCTGATAGTGATGGATGCTTTCCACTGTTCTATTCATTATTTAATTTAGCTCAAGCAACTGGAGCCCCTGTGATCATGGAAAGGTAGTAGAGGCCGGTGATAGGACCCAAAGAAGCTGTCAGAGAGCCACCGATGGAACCACGAAAGAACTATTAGATGCAGCAGTCAAATCCTGGGTGCTAGTAGCCAATCAGGAACTGTTTCAGAGGCACAACCACGCCACCTTCATCAGCTGATGAGTGGGGAATGGTTTTGCCTTTGAAACAGTTCCTGATTGGCTACTAGCACCCAGGATTTTACAGCTCCATCTGATAGTTCTTCTGAGGTTCCATCGGTGGCTCTCTGACAGCTTCTCTGGGTCTCATCACCGGCCTCTACTGCCTCGCAATGATTCCAATGGACTATTTCCACTACTGAAGGCTTCACATTCAGCTAATTCTATGCCTGTTTCACACTGAAGAATGTGAGTGAAGAAAATCTTGCTGCACTATTGGTGGCCTGGCGCCTCTCTATCCCCTTCCTATAAAAAAAAAAAGTCTCCCCCTCACATTTTAGTTCCGTTTTCATGCATTGAAGAAAATCGGTATTGATATTCATCATAGTTTTTGTTAATTGATAAAAATTTAAACTGATTTTCGTCTAGTTTTTGTCAATGAAAACATGCCTCTGACTAAAATTATGATGAAAACATTTTTGTTGACGAAATTAACACTGATAAGCAGTGAATTGGTTTGAAACCAAAAGGAATCTGTACATTGCAAAATTTGTTGTTCTCCTGAATATGTGAATGTAGATTTGTCACGTCTGTGTAGGATAATACAAATCATGAATTCTGATCGCCTGAAATCCTAGAACACACCATTTTCGATCTACATGCATATGCACTATATTGCCAAAAGTATTGGGTCGCCGGCCTTTACACACACATGACCTTTAATGGACTCCCAGTCTTAGTCCGTAGGGGTCAATATTGAGTTGGCCCTGCCCCTTTACACGCACATGACCTTTAATGACCCCCCAGTCTTAGTCTGTAGGGTTCAATATTGAGTTGGCCCCGCCCTTTCCACACACATGACCTTTAATGCCCCCCAGTCTTAGTCTGTAGGGGTCAATATTGAGTTGGCCCCGCCCCTTTACACGCACATGACCTTTAATGACCCCCCAGTCTTAGTCTGTAGGGTTCAATATTGAGTTGGCCCTGCCCCTTTACACGCACATGACCTTTAATGGACTCCCAGTCTTAGTCCGTAGGGGTCAATATTGAGTTGGCCCTGCCCCTTTACACACACATGACCTTTAATGGACTCCCAGTCTTAGTCCGTAGGGGTCAATATTGAGTTGGCCCTGCCCCTTTACACGCACATGACCTTTAATGACCCCCCAGTCTTAGTCTGTAGGGTTCAATATTGAGTTGGCCCTGCCCTTTCCACACACATGACCTTTAATGCCCCCCAGTCTTAGTCTGTAGGGGTCAATATTGAGTTGGCCCCGCCCTTTGCAGCTATAACAGCTTCAACTCTTCTGGGAAGGCCGTCCACAAGGTTTAGGAGGGTGTCTATGGGAAGGTTGGACCATTCTTCCAGAAGTGGGGTTGAGGTCAGGACTCTGGACAGTCCAGTCAAAATCCTCCACCCCAAACTCACTCACCCATGTCTTTATGGACCTTGCTTTGTGCACTGATGCGCAGTCATGTTGGAACAGGAAGGGGCCATCCCCAAACTCTTCCCACAAAGTTGGGAGCATGAAATTGTCCAAAATATCTTGGTATGCTGATGCCTTAAGAGTTCTCTTCACTGGAACTAGGGGGCCAAGCCCAACCCCTGAAAAACAACCCCCCACCATAATCCCCCCTCCACCAAACTTTACACTTGGCACAATGCAGTCAGGTAAGTACCGTTCTCTTGGCAACTGCCAAAGCCAGACACGCCATCGGATTGCCAGACAGAGAAGCGTGATTAGTCACTCCAGAGAACATGTCTCCACTGTTCTAGAGTACAGTGGCGGCATGCTTTACACCACTGCATCTGATGCTTTGCATTGCACTTGGTGATGGAAGGCTTGGATGCAGCTGCTCGGCCATGGAAACCCATTCCACGAAGCTCTCTACGCACTGTTGTTCTGCTAAACTGAAGGCCACATGAAGTTTGGAGGTCTTTAGCTATTGACTCTGCAGACAGTTGGCGACTTCTGCGCACTGTGCGCTTCAGTATGCTCTGTCATTTTATGTGGCCTACCACTTGGTGGCTGAGTGGCTGTTGTTCCCAGTTGCTTCTACTTTGCTATAATCCCACTAACAGTTGAGCGTGGAATATTTAGTAGCCAGGAAATGTCACGGATGGACTTATTGCCCAGGTGGCCACCTATCACGGGACCACGCTTGGAGTCACTGAGCTCCTGAGAGCGACCCATTCTTTCACAAATGATTCTAGAAGCAGTCTGCATGCCTAGGGGCTTGATTGTATACACCTGTGTCCATGGAGGGGATTGGAACACCTGAATCACATGATTGGGAGGGGATTGGAACACCTGAGTCACATGATATGGGGGGATTGGAGCACCTGAATCCAATCATTTGGAGCGTCTCCCAATACTTTTGGCAATATAGTGTATTAATAGAATGAAAGTGACAAATCAGTGGTCAGAGGACTTTCATGGAGTGGGACTTGAGGATCAACAAAAAATTATAACCAAGAAGGTTATGATAGGAAGCGACTAAACTTTTGTCAAAAAGTCAAAGTTAAAAACAGTTTGTGTACAAAGGGGTTGATTTACTAAACCTGGTGCACTCAGAATCTGGTGTAGCTGTGCATGGCAGCCAATCAGCTTTTACCTTCCGCTTGTTCAATTAAGCTTTGACAATACGGCTCGGTTCACATCTGTGTGTGTGGTGCCGCTGCTGATCCCCACGACAATCCGTGCAGCCACACCACCCGCACAGAGAAATGCGGACCCACGGGTGCTATTAGTTCTAATGGCACGCCGCCCGCTCTGGAAAACGCCACCGTACTGGGAACCGAGGTTCCTGCGCGGGCTGTGTTTACAGAAGAAGTGCAGGGACTTCTCCCCTGCGTGTCCCGGGGGACCGGCGTCCATTCAAATGGGCTCTCGTGCCCACGCAAAACGCAGCCCACACGGCTGCATATATGTGAACCGGGGCTTAAACATGGAAGATGATTGTTTTTTTTGCAGAGCTACACCAGATTTTGCAAGTTCCAGGTTTAGTAAATCTCCCCACAGATTGTGGCCAGGCACAGACTACTGCAGGGAACCCCGAAGGAGGGGACTTTTCTCTAAATTGCATTTTTTCCCCCCGGGAATTTGGTTTTATGTTGTCTCCTCAGTCCATTACGTGGATAGTATGTTATGTTCTCTTTAGGAACGACCTAAATGTATCTGTAATTCAGAAAAATGTTCAGCTCTTCTTTAGCACTTCTTCCTACTATGCAAAAAACAAACCTCAAACATTACTTACTTAAAGTGTTACTAAACCCACAACAGTACAATCAGTCTGTAGAAGCAAAGCATGCTGGTTATACTCACTGTGGAACCTAAGGGGTTAATCCTCTGCTTGTGTAAAAAGGCTGTTTGATCCTGTCTTCTCTGATCCTCCTCTTGTTGAAATGACCACCTGATACAGACTGAACCAGTGGTCACATGCACATGCTCAGTTTGGTGTGTATTGCTAGAGAAGTTATTTTTTTTTCTTGGGAGTATGCATGTGATCAGCACAGGGCCAATTAGCACTGTCCAGACAGAGGTCAGGGGTTCTGCATCCTCCTAGAGCAGAAAGACAGAAGTGACAAGACTGCTCTAACTGCTGATAAGAAAAGGTATTTAGCAGTTTATATTTAGTAAAATAATTGCATTTCCATGTTCTGTGTACTGTGGGAGACCAGATATAGTGAATGCAGGGTCCAGGGAGACCAGATATAGTGAATGCAGGGTCCTGGGAGACCAGATATAGTGAATGCAGGGTCCGGGGAGAGCAGATATAGTGAATGCAGGGTCCGGGGAGAGCGGATATAGTGAATGCGGGGTCCGAGGAGAGTGGATATAGTGAATGCAGGGTCCAGGGAGACCGGATATAGTGAATGCGGGGTCCGGGGAGACCGGATATAGTGAATGCGGGGTCCGGGGAGAGTGGATATAGTGAATGCAGGGTCCGGGGAGACCGGATATAGGGAATGCGGGGTCCGGGGAGATCAGATATAGTGAATGCAGGGTCCGGGGAGACCAGATATAGTGAATGCAGGGTCCTGGGAGACCAGATATAGTGAATGCGGGGTCCTGGGAGACCATATATAGTGAATGCAGGGTCCGGGGAGATCAGATATAGTGAATGCACGGTCCTGGGAGACCTGATATAGGGAATGCGGGGTCCGGGGAGACCGGATATAGTGAATGCGGGGTCCGGGGAGACCTGATATAGGGAATGCGGGGTCCGGGGAGACCGGATATAGTGAATGCGGGGTCCGGGGAGACCAGATATAGGGAATGCACGGTCCTGGGAGACCGGATATAGGGAATGCGGGGTCCGGGGAGATCAGATATAGTGAATGCAGGGTCCGGGGAGACCAGATATAGTGAATGCGGGGTCCGGGGAGAGCGGATATAGTGAATGCGGGGTCCGAGGAGAGTGGATATAGTGAATGCAGGGTCCAGGGAGACCGGATATAGTGAATGCGGGGTCCGGGGAGACCGGATATAGTGAATGCGGGGTCCGGGGAGAGTGGATATAGTGAATGCAGGGTCCGGGGAGACCGGATATAGGGAATGCGGGGTCCGGGGAGATCAGATATAGTGAATGCAGGGTCCGGGGAGACCATATATAGTGAATGCGGGGTCCGGGGAGACCAGATATAGTGAATGCGGGGTCCTGGGAGACCATATATAGTGAATGCAGGGTCCGGGGAGATCAGATATAGTGAATGCAGGGTCCGGGGAGATCAGATATAGGGAATGCACGGTCCTGGGAGACCGGATATAGGGAATGCGGGGTCCGGGGAGACCGGATATAGTGAATGCGGGGTCCGGGGAGACCAGATATAGGGAATGCACGGTCCTGGGAGACCGGATATAGGGAATGCGGGGTCCGGGGAGATCAGATATAGTGAATGCAGGGTCCGGGGAGACCAGATATAGTGAATGCAGGGTCCGGGGAGACCAGATATAGTGAATGCGGGGTCCGGGGAGACCATATATAGTGAATGCAGGGTCCGCGGAGATCAGATATAGTGAATGCGGGGTCCGGGGAGAGCGGATATAGTGAATGCGGGGTCCGGGGAGACCAGATATAGTGAATGCAGGGTCCGGGGAGACCAGATATAGTGAATGCGGGGTCCGGGGAGACCAGATATAGTGAATGCAGGGTCCGGGGAGACCAGATATAGTGAATGCAGGGTCCTGGGAGACCAGATATAGTGAATGCGGGGTCCTGGGAGACCGGATATAGGGAATGCGGGGTCCGGGGAGATCAGATATAGTGAATGCAGGGTCCGGGGAGACCAGATATAGTGAATGCGGGGTCCGGGGAGAGTGGATATAGTGAATGCAGGGTCCGGGGAGACCGGATATAGGGAATGCGGGGTCCGGGGAGATCAGATATAGTGAATGCAGGGTCCGGGGAGACCAGATATAGTGAATGCAGGGTCCTGGGAGACCAGATATAGTGAATGCGGGGTCCTGGGAGACCAGATATAGTGAATGCAGGGTCCGGGGAGACCAGATATAGTGAATGCAGGGTCCTGGGAGACCAGATATAGGGAATGCGGGGTCCGGGGAGATCAGATATAGTGAATGCAGGGTCCGGGGAGACCAGATATAGTGAATGCGGGGTCCGGGGAGAGTGGATATAGTGAATGCAGGGTCCGGGGAGACCGGATATAGGGAATGCGGGGTCCGGGGAGATCAGATATAGTGAATGCAGGGTCCGGGGAGACCAGATATAGTGAATGCAGGGTCCTGGGAGACCAGATATAGTGAATGCGGGGTCCTGGGAGACCATATATAGTGAATGCAGGGTCCGGGGAGATCAGATATAGTGAATGCACGGTCCTGGGAGACCTGATATAGGGAATGCGGGGTCCGGGGAGACCGGATATAGTGAATGCGGGGTCCGGGGAGACCAGATATAGGGAATGCACAGTCCTGGGAGACCGGATATAGGGAATGCGGGGTCCGGGGAGATCAGATATAGTGAATGCAGGGTCCGGGGAGACCAGATATAGTGAATGCGGGGTCCGGGGAGAGCGGATATAGTGAATGCGGGGTCCGAGGAGAGTGGATATAGTGAATGCAGGGTCCAGGGAGACCGGATATAGTGAATGCGGGGTCCGGGGAGACCGGATATAGTGAATGCGGGGTCCGGGGAGAGTGGATATAGTGAATGCAGGGTCCGGGGAGACCGGATATAGGGAATGCGGGGTCCGGGGAGATCAGATATAGTGAATGCAGGGTCCGGGGAGACCATATATAGTGAATGCGGGGTCCGGGGAGACCAGATATAGTGAATGCGGGGTCCTGGGAGACCATATATAGTGAATGCAGGGTCCGGGGAGATCAGATATAGTGAATGCAGGGTCCGGGGAGATCAGATATAGGGAATGCACGGTCCTGGGAGACCGGATATAGGGAATGCGGGGTCCGGGGAGACCGGATATAGTGAATGCGGGGTCCGGGGAGACCAGATATAGGGAATGCACGGTCCTGGGAGACCGGATATAGGGAATGCAGGGTCCGGGGAGATCAGATATAGTGAATGCAGGGTCCGGGGAGACCAGATATAGTGAATGCGGGGTCCGGGGAGACCAGATATAGTGAATGCGGGGTCCGGGGAGACCATATATAGTGAATGCAGGGTCCGCGGAGATCAGATATAGTGAATGCGGGGTCCGGGGAGAGCGGATATAGTGAATGCGGGGTCCGGGGAGACCAGATATAGTGAATGCAGGGTCCGGGGAGACCAGATATAGTGAATGCGGGGTCCGGGGAGACCAGATATAGTGAATGCAGGGTCCGGGGAGACCAGATATAGTGAATGCAGGGTCCTGGGAGACCAGATATAGTGAATGCGGGGTCCTGGGAGACCGGATATAGGGAATGCGGGGTCCGGGGAGATCAGATATAGTGAATGCAGGGTCCGGGGAGACCAGATATAGTGAATGCGGGGTCCGGGGAGAGTGGATATAGTGAATGCAGGGTCCGGGGAGACCGGATATAGGGAATGCGGGGTCCGGGGAGATCAGATATAGTGAATGCAGGGTCCGGGGAGACCAGATATAGTGAATGCAGGGTCCTGGGAGACCAGATATAGTGAATGCGGGGTCCTGGGAGACCATATATAGTGAATGCAGGGTCCGGGGAGATCAGATATAGTGAATGCACGGTCCTGGGAGACCTGATATAGGGAATGCGGGGTCCGGGGAGACCGGATATAGTGAATGCGGGGTCCGGGGAGACCAGATATAGGGAATGCACGGTCCTGGGAGACCGGATATAGGGAATGCGGGGTCCGGGGAGATCAGATATAGTGAATGCAGGGTCCGGGGAGACCAGATATAGTGAATGCGGGGTCCGGGGAGAGCGGATATAGTGAATGCGGGGTCCGAGGAGAGTGGATATAGTGAATGCAGGGTCCAGGGAGACCGGATATAGTGAATGCGGGGTCCGGGGAGACCGGATATAGTGAATGCGGGGTCCGGGGAGAGTGGATATAGTGAATGCAGGGTCCGGGGAGACCGGATATAGGGAATGCGGGGTCCGGGGAGATCAGATATAGTGAATGCAGGGTCCGGGGAGACCATATATAGTGAATGCGGGGTCCGGGGAGACCAGATATAGTGAATGCGGGGTCCTGGGAGACCATATATAGTGAATGCAGGGTCCGGGGAGATCAGATATAGTGAATGCAGGGTCCGGGGAGATCAGATATAGGGAATGCACGTTCCTGGGAGACCGGATATAGGGAATGCGGGGTCCGGGGAGACCTGATATAGGTAATGCGGGCTCCTGGGAGACCAGATATAGGGAATGCACGGTCCTGGGAGACCGGATATAGGGAATGCGGGGTCCGGGGAGATCAGATATAGTGAATGCAGGGTCCGGGGAGACCAGATATAGGGAATGCGGGGTCCGGGGAGATCAGATATAGGGAATGCGGGGTCCGGGGAGACCAGATATAGTGAATGCAGGGTCCGGGGAGACCAGATATAGTGAATGCGGGGTCCGGGGAGAGCGGATATAGTGAATGCGGGGTCCGGGGAGACCAGATATAGTGAATGCAGGGTCCGGGGAGACCAGATATAGTGAATGCGGGGTCCGGGGAGACCAGATATAGTGAATGCAGGGTCCGGGGAGAGCGGATATAGTGAATGCGGGGTCCGGGGAGACCAGATATAGTGAATGCGGGGTCCTGGGAGACCAGATATAGTGAATGCGGGGTCCGGGGAGATCAGATATAGTGAATGCGGGGTCCGGGGAGAGCGGATATAGTGAATGCGGGGTCCAGGGAGACCAGATATAGTGAATGTGGGGTCCGGGGAGAGCGGATATAGATAATGCAGGGTCCGGGGAGACCAGATATAGTGAATGCGGGGTCCGGGGAGATTGGATATAGTGAATGCGGGGTCCGGGGAGACCAGATATAGTGAATGCAGGGTCCGGGGAGAGCGGATATAGTGAATGCGGGGTTCGGGGAGACCAGATATAGTGAATGCGGGGTCCTGGGAGACCAGATATAGTGAATGCAGGGTCCGGGGAGATCAGATATAGTGAATGCGGGGTCCGGGGAGAGCGGATATAGTGAATGTGGGGTCCGGGGAGAGCGGATATAGTGAATGCAGGGTCCGGGGAGACCAGATATAGTGAATGCGGGGTCCGGGGAGACCAGATATAGTGAATGCGGGGTCCAGGGTTTAGTAACACTTTAACATGTCATTTCCATTCAGCCTGAAGGTGTCACTATTCTGTAAGTTCTGTTGTAAGTCAGACATGTTATCACATTTCAGTGCAATGGATCGTCCCTTGAAGTATATCTAAAGGCAACATTTTGTTTACTTTTGGAATGGAGATTAGATAAGAACACCCGTTCGGTTTTTATTGCTATTGCTGGAGGGATTCACCTTCTCTATTTGTCCTTTTTACCATTATTATTAAGCCCGGGTTCACACTGATGCGGTGTGGAATTCGCTCCAGTTTCTGTGCGATTTCCGTGCCGCATCACAATCGCACCCCGTTCATGTGAACCGCTGCGGGTGTGCATGTTAAGTTAACAACACCCCGAAATCAGTTTGCAAAACGCGGTGTATGGCTCAAATTGCACCGCACAGAATTCGCATGTGATTTGCACAGGAGTGCGGTTCCTGTTCGAATCACATGCCACAGTGAACCGAAATGGAAGTGGAAGTGGATACTTGTCAAAGCCAGGTACCCGCTCCCCCTAAAAAGGTGTCAAATGTGGCAGCGGAGGGGGGGGGGAGGCAGATAAGCGGAGCTTCCACTTTTGGGTGGAACTCCACTTTGATTTATTTCTTCGGGTTACCAGTAATAACGTGCTGTTAATAAATGCACTTCTCATGCAATGTGTAGTGAGGCACAAGCTGCACGGGTGGGAAGGGATTACCACAGTCTCTTTCTGGGATCTGCCCTCCAACAAGAAGGGGAAAAGCTCTGCTCTGGGACAGTCCTAGGAGCACATGGGGGAGAAAGCAAGTATGGCTGTGGACTAATGTAACTACCTCCTCTCGGGAGAGCTACCCCTTTTTGTGGGTACCCGGTTGGGGCCCCATTGGGAGTTTATACAGACTTGGTGAGGAAAAGGACTTTACCACTTGGAGAGTTTGGCAGTCTGGGGTAATGCTGTCAAGGGATCTGTAAGCCTGGTTTCGCACTGATGCTCCGGTTTCTGTGCAAATTCCGCACCGCAACATAATTGCACCCCGTTTATGCGAACCGCTGCGGGTGTGTATGTTAAGTTAACAACACCCTGAAACTGGTTCACAAAATGCGATGTGATGTGCAGAATTAGATCGCATAGGTGTGAATACCCATGCGATCCGATTCTAGTGCGGACAAAAAAAAGGGTCCTGCACTATTTTGGTGCGGGTGCAGTGCGATTTGAGCCATACAAACCGTATGGCTCAAATTGCACCGCACAGAATTTGCATGTGATTTGCACAGGAGTGCGGTTCCTGTGCGAATCACATGCGATATGCCGCACTGCAGAAGTGTGAACCCGGGCTGAGAGACTGTTTGAATTGATTGCATTGCAAGAAGTTCTTCAGTAAAAATCCATTAACTGTTAAAGTCCTAGATTGTAAGCTCCCAGGATCAAGCCCTCCTGTCCCTCTTGTATTGAACTGTATTGTTGCTGTATTGTCTCCCATTATATTGTACAGCGCTGAGCAAACTGTTGGCGCCATAAATCCTGTATAATAATAATATATAAATCCTGTATAATAATAATATATAAATCCTGTATAATAATAATAATAATATATAAATCCTGTATAATAATAATAATAATAATAATAATAATATATAAATCCTGTATAATAATAATAATAATAATAATAAATAAATCCTGTATAATAATAATAATAATAATAATATATAAATCCTGTATAATAATAAAATATAAATCCTGTATAATAATAATAATAATAATATATAAATCCTGTATTATAATAATAATAATAATAATAATATATAAATCCTGTATAATAATAAATAAATCCTGTATAATAATAATAATAATAATAATATATAAATCCTGTATAATAATAATAATAATAATAAATAAATCCTGTATAATAATAATAATATATAAATCCTGTATAATAATAATATATAAATCCTGTATAATAATAATAATAATAATAATATATAAATCCTGTATAATAATAATATATAAATTCTGTATAATAATAATAATATATAAATCCTGTATAATAATAATAATAATAATAATAATAATAATAAATAAATCCTGTATAATAATAATAATAATAATAATATATAAATCCTGTATAATAATAATATATAAATCCTGTATAATAATAATAATAATAATAATAAATAAATCCTGTATAATAATAATAATATATAAATCCTGTATAATAATAATATATAAATCCTGTATTATAATAATAATAATAATATATAAATCCTGTATTATAATAATAATAATATATAAATCCTGTATTATAATAATAATAATATATAAATCCTGTATAATAATAATAATAATAATATATAAATCCTGTATAATAATAATAATAATAAGGTGCCTGATCTGGAGTTCTTACCAATAGGGGTGCATGCTGGGTATATAGCGAACAGAACTTGTACACAAGGAGATGAAGAGGAGATATAAGAGGATGACTACTGAAGGGAGGAGACTTCAGTCACACCGAATCTGACTGTGAAATTGTGCAACTTCACTTGAATTCGCATGATTTCAAAGTCGATGTCAGTGCGATTTCAGGTACGACTTGGAAGACATCTGTGCGACTTCATGCACAGATGTCTATACAAGCCACACCTGAACTTGCAAAAAATTGTGCATAATCTACTTTCAAAATCGGTGCGACTCCAACTGAGTCAAAGTCACACCGATTTGACAGCTTCCATTGGGTGCAAGTTGTGATGCGATTTGAAACAATCAAATCTCATGACATTTCACACCGGTGTGAACGGGGACTAAACGCGCAGAGGAGTTGGCGGGAGATGCAGCTATATTGCCGTTTCCACAGATAACCAGTGTGGTGGTGTGAATTCGAGAGCAGCCAGCCAGTGGGAAGGTCTGTACCTGGCAGAGGGGACAGTAACCCCAGTAGTGAGGAAGCTTGACCTCCTCTCTAGTGATCGGTACCCCATACATGGGGCACAAGAAATCTAGGGGCCTAGCCTGGAGGTACGGACGCAAGAAACATTAAGGAAGTGGATCCAAGTAAAGTATTAAAGTTCGTTAGCAACTGAGGTCTGAGCTGTGTATGGCGGGAACCAGGGGCGGACTGACAACTCATGGGGCCCCCGGGCAATAGGGGATCATGGAGCCCCTAGGTCCTTGGCCAAACTCAAAAAAGCCTACGAAAAAGGTACCAGGGGCATCTCATGGGGCCCCCTACTGACCCCGGGCCCTCAGGCAGCGCCTGAGTTTCCAAATGGTCAGTCCGCCCCTGGCGGGAACTCAGATTTTCACTGGGAGTGAAATGACAATCGTGGCTGTCCTGTTGAGCAGGATACAGGCCCTGCGGTGTCCCCATTGCTGCATTTGGGAGGAGAAGGTGTACAGAGACACAGAAAAAGTTCCTAACTGCAAAACATTTAAGTCTACCAAGTGGAACTGTGCAAGACGAACGGCTTGCTTCTGATTTGGGGGTGCCGCCTAATGCTGACCTCTCGCAGGTTGCTGCTAGCAGAATTCACTGTCCTGGCGGGGAGATTCCTCCATCTGTTTTCTTTGTGCTGGCTGAGCAGAAGAGAACTAACTGTGTATGTAAAGCCTAAGAAAGTGTCATGGCCGTGTGTAAGCAAAAGGACTTGTTTATACTTGTGTTGCTCTCTGAAAAGTGATGCATATTGGATCGCTTTTCAGAGGGCACTTTGACAGGCAGCTGGGTGGCATTATGTCACCTCCTCACCACTTGCTTTAACCCTGTTAAGCATGAACTATCACAATGCAACTGTCACACATTAATTACGCAGGTAGCAATTAAACTCACCCAGTGCTTTATCTGCAATACATTATCCTCAGAACCTGTGTAATTAATGCGTTTGGTTTTAAACGGATGGGGTGGCAATGTTTCGATATGTGTACATCCCCATCTGGCTGCCTTTGCAGCTTTAAGGCTACGTTCACACCAGCGTTGTGTGCAGGCGGCAGAGAGGCGTTTAGGAAGCGCTTTTACCACTTCCCAAATGCCTCGGACAATTCTGCACATTGCAGCACATGGTGCTGTTCTAACGGGAGCGTTAGCGTTGTGTCGCGGCAATACGGACGCCTCTGGTCAAGTCAGGAGGCATTGAAGCCTCCTATTCTAGTCTATGGTGCCGCTCTGCAAACACCCGGTCGGCATTTGCGGCGCGGTTGCGACGCAGTTGCGGGGCGTTTGCGGAGTGGAAACACCATTTAAACTTCATTATAGGTGTTTGCGGGGTGTTTTTAACGCTCGGCAAATGCCTAGCAACCGCTGCTATACTGCGCATGCGGTGTTTGCCGAGCGTTTGCCGAGCGTTCAAAAAACCCTCCGCAAACGCCAGACCAATGCTTGTCAAACGCTATAGGGGTGTTTGCCAAGCTTTGGTAAAACAGTCAAGTGTGAACGAGCCCAAAGGGGGCAGGCTACAGGGCAGTCATACCATGGCTCAAATGTCTGTTTTTGCAACAGCTGAGGGCTATACCCATGACATGGCCTCATCCTGGTGTTTACGGCTATGGCAAAAACTAAACAGCATGTCACATTTAGCAGGCAGTATCGCTGCCAAATATGACCCATTCAAGTGCCCTGATATGTAAAGCAGACAGTGAGGAGATGACCTATTACGGTGAAAAGCTTTTCAGAGAGGCAGCAGAATCGTCACATATATGGATGAGCCCTAATAAAGATTGAGTCCTATGAAAAACAGCTAATAAATATTCCTTGTTCCATCTTGCTAAATAATACCTTTCCTGCTCATTTTATTTTGAGGATGGTGGAAAATGTTAAATTCTAAAAAGAAACCCATCTTCTAGATGATTCATTCCATTCCTGATATTGCCAATGCAGTTACTACATAAACCATTGATGGCCTGTTTGTAAACGCTCCAGATCTGAGGCTGTTATTCTCATCCTGTCTTCACTGCCAAGTAACTGACTTGCGCTATTCACAATTATCAGATTTCAAGACTTGGGATAAAAGTCTCAGCTCCTACACCTTTACCAAAATGACAGCAATGGCAACTCCAATATCTTTACTTACCCAGAATGGGCTCATAAACAATCACTTCTAAGGGTATCTCTATGGACCCCCAAAAGGTGTCCGCCCTCTTAGAATGGCCCAGGAGACAGGAAAGCAGTGCAGCGCTTTATAGGATTTGCAAACTTCTATAGGAAATTTATCAAGAACTTCTCTGGAATCATCGCACCAATAACACAGCTCACCAGGCAGCATATTCCCTTTAAGTGGACTCCTGAGGCCCAAGCATCCTTTTGAGCAATTAAAAACTATGTTCACGTCCGCACCTATCCTGGAGCATCCAGACCCTGCTCTAGCTTTTGTCCTTGAAGTGGACGCTTCGGAGAACACAGTTGGAGCCATATTGTCACAAAGACAGGGACTCAAATCCCTTCTGCACTCTGTTGCATTTTTCCCCCGGAAATTAAGTGTTTCTGAAAGGAATTATGATGTGGGAGACAGAGAGTTACTAGCCATCAAGGCAGCATTGGAAGAATGGCGCTACGTATGGAGGGAGCATCCCATCCCATTCTCATCTTCACAGATCATAAAAACCTAGAGTACCTGAAAACGGCAAAACACCTCAGGCCACGACAAGCAAGTTGGGCACTATTTTTCTCTCGCTTCGTCTTCCATCTGACGTTCCGTCCTGGATCTAAGAATGGTAAACCTGACGCACTCTCCCGTATGTTTCCCGACCCAATTGTGCGGTCTGAACCCGACACAATTTTGCCAGCCAAAAACTTCTTACTTCTCCAGACAGACCTTGTCACGCAAATAAAAGAAGCCATGGATAATCATCCACCTCCCATAAATATGCACCTGCAATTATAGGACGGTCTGTAGAAGAACTTCGGACTCTTATTCTCCAGAGATGTCACGACCATCCATTAGCAGGTCACTTTGGGATTCACAAGACTTCTGAGTTGGTCTCTCATCTCTTCCTGGTGGCCAAACACAGTAAAGGATTGCCAGGACTATGTGAAATCTTGCAGTCTGCCTGAAGAACAAGTCTGATAAAGCCAAGACTTGGGGCCTGTTGGAATCCTTGACCAGAAAAACCTTGGAGCATGATCTCAATGGATTTTATTGTTGAACTTCCCCCATCTGAGGGATTCAACACTATCTTTGTAATAATTGATCGCCTGTCCAAGATGGCTCACTTCATCCCCTTGAAAGTGTAATTTTTATATGTTCTGTATTATACATGATAGGATTTCAACACCTATTGATAGTAGTATTATTATCAATATTATTTACATCAATCTGATCTTTTACATGTACTGCATAATTATAATAAATAAGTAAAAAATAATTAGCGGCACTGTGGCTAACAGGTTAGCACTTCCACCTGGCAACACTAGGATTGTCGGTTTGAATTCCAACCATGGTACTATCTGCCTGGAGTTTGCATGTTCTCCCCATGCCTGTGTGGGTTTCCAAAGACATGTAAAGCGCTGTATAAATTGTTGGCGCTATATAAGTATCTATAATAAATAATTAAAATGACTATATACAGTTGCAAGAAAAAGTATGTGAACCCCTTGGGATTACGTGGAGTTTTGCATGAATTGGGCATAAAATGTGCTCTGAACGTCATCTAAGTCACAACAATAGAAGAACACAGTCTGCTGAACATAATACTACACAAACATTAGACTTTGCCATGGTGTAATTGCACATAACATGTAAACATTCACAGTGCAGGGAGGAAAAAGTATGTGAAGCCCTAGCTTAATGACTTCTCCCAGAGCTAATTGGAGCCAGGAGTGAGCCAACCTTGACTCCAATCAGTGTGATGATATTGGATGTGTTGCTGACAGCTGTCCTGCCCTTAAAAGACACACACCTGTTTTGGGTTTACTGGTTTCGAGAAGCACTGTCTGATGTGAACCATGCCTCGCAGAAAAGAGCTCTCAGAAGACCTACGATCAAGAATTGTTGACTTGCATGAAGCTGGAAAGGGTTACAAAAGTATCTCCTTGAGCCTTGATGTTCATGTGTCCACGGTAAGACAGACTGTCTACAAATGGAGAAAGTTTAGCATTGTTGCTACTCTCCCTAGGCATGGTCGTCCTGTAAAAATGACTGCAAGAGCACAGCGCAGAATGCTGCATGAGGTAAAGAAGAATCCCAGAGTGTCAGCTAAAGACCTACAGAAATCTCTGGCACATGCTAACATTTTTGTTGACACATCTACAATAAGGAAAACATGAAACAAGAATGGAGTACATGGGAGGACACCACGGAGGAAGCCATTGCTGTCCAAAAAGAATTTTGCAGCACGTTTGAAGTTTGCAAAAGAGCACCTGGATGTTCCACAGTACTACTGGCAGAATATACTGTGGACAGATGAAACCAAGATTGAGTTGTTTGGGAAGAACACACAACACTATGTGTGGAGAAAAAAAGTCACAGCACACCAACATCAAAACCTCATCCCCACTGTAAAACATGGCGGAGGGAGCATCATGGTTTGGAGCTGCTTTGCTGCCTCAGGGCCTGGACAGATTGTTGTCATTGATGGGAAAATGAATTCCAGAGTTTATCAAGACATTTTGCAGGAAAACGTACGACCATCTGTCCGCCAACTGAAGCTCCGCAGAGGATGGGTGATGCAACAGGACGATGACCCAAAGCATACAATTAATTCAACAAAACAATGGCTGCAACAGCACAGAATACGCCTTCTGGAGTGGCCCAGTCAGAGTCCTGACCTCAACCCCATTGAAATGCTGTGGCATGACCTTAAGAGAGCGATTCACACCAGACATCCCAAGAATATTGCTACACTGAAACAGTTTTGTGAAGAGGAGTGGTCCAAAATGACTCCAGATCGTTGTGCAGGTCTGATCTGCAACTACAGGAAACGTTTGGTTGAGGTTATTGCTGCCAAAGGAGGGTCAACCAGTTATTAAGTCCAAAGGTTCACATACTTTTTCCTCCCTGCACTGTGAATGTTTACATGTTATGTGCAATTAAACCATGGCAACATCTAATGTTTGTGTGGTATTATGTTCAGCAGACTGTGTTCTTCTATTGTTGTGACTTAGATGACATTCAGAGCACATTTTATGCCCAATTCATGCAAAACTCCACGTAATCCCAAGGGGTTCACATACTTTTTCTTGCAACTGTATTCCCTTAAAGTACCCTACTCCACCAATGTACTGTCCCCAGACATTATTTAAAATATTTCCTGATACAGACTGTAGAGTGATAAAGTTAGTGCTGTCAAAGCTACACATTAATTTTGAATGTCTTCCCATTTTTCCTAACTTTGTCTTCTCTTGCTTTAAAGAAATTACCCCCCCCCCCCCCCGGGTACAATCATTCTTCTGTAACCTCTGTCAAGTCAGTGAAATTTTGGATAGCCTGAATAGATCATTTCCTTTATTAAACATTCTATTTCCTTTATACACACTGATCCATTTCCTTTTACTGTTTACCTAATTAACTTCCACATAGCAATTACTCCTATTTATACAATTTGTTTTATCTTCTTCCTGCTTCGGTCACTGATCTGTAGGTGGCACAGAGGAATAGTTTAGTAATTACATGATAAAACAGAATTCAAATAAACAATATCCAAAACTAACAGATAGCATTTTCATGAATCACATTGGAATGTCAGCATTAATTAGAATGGTTACAAGTATTTTTTTTTATTAGTTACTATTACTATGACAATATCACTTTCTGAAAGTTTCATATAGAAAGTCTAATTGTGTGTATTTTACTCCAAGTTACTGCAAGACATGAAATCTGGTATAATACTGTGCCACGGATTTTATATATCACTCTAACACAACCAACACACCACAGTGGACTACCTAGAGGTGAGCTATCCTTGTGTTGTGGTACACTGGAAGGAAACAAATGTGTAGATGTGTTAAAGCAGTGATGGCGAACCTTTTTGAGCCCGAGTGCCCAAAACTGCAACACAAACCATCTTTTTTATTTCAAAGTGCCAACACTGCAATTAACCACTTGCCTACCGGGCACTTCTACCCCCTTCCTGCCCAGACCAATTTTCAGCTTTCAGTGCTGTTGCACTTGACAATGACAATTGTGCGGTCATGCAACACTCATTTTTTCACACAAATAGAGCTTTTTTTGGTGGTATTTAATCACCACTGGGTGTTTTATTTTTTGCCCTATAAATGAAAAAAGAGCAAAAAATGAAAAACATAAAAGGTTTTCTTTGCTTCTATTATAAAATTTTGCAAACAGGTAATATTTCTTCTTTGATGGGCATTGATGAGGCGGCACAGATAGGTAGCACTGATGAGGCGGCACTGGTGGGCATTGATGAGGAGGCACTGATAATGCACTGATATGCAGCAATGATGGGCACTGATAAGCGGCACTGACTGATAGCACCAACTGGAGGCACTGACAGACGGCACTGATCGGCGGCACTGCTGGGCATCATTGATGGGTGGCACTGATGGGCAGCACTGGTGGGCGACACTGCTGGGCACTGACAGGTGGCACTGCTGGGCAGCACTGACAGGCGACACTGCTGGGCACTGATGGGTGACACTGCTAGGCACTGATGGATGACACTGCTGGGCATCATTGATGGGTGGCACTGCTGGGCAGCACTGACAGGCAACACTGCTGGGCACTGATGGGTGACACTTCTGGGCACTGATGGATGACACTGCAAGCAGTTAATCTCACCTCTGGCAGTGTCGGTGTGGCTTCCAACCCAGCAGCTCATTCCCATCCACGCTGAACACATCGCCCCTGGCCCCGGAGCAGTGTGGGAGCCTCTTCCTCTCTTCCGCGCCCATCCCCGGCTACATCACCCCTGGTGCCAGATCCGCATAGGAGCTGTTTCCTCTCGTCCACACCCACCCTGGCCCCAGAGACATGTGGGAAATGTAGTTTGATGGGGGTCCAGTGTGGACGAGATCTGGATGGCCGGTCCGTGTGTGCTCATCTTCCTCTTCTTCCTGGCGTGCCCATTGAGATGGCTCTGCATGCCATAGGTTCGCCATCACTGTGTTAAAGCATCCTTGCTGGTACATTGGCAGACCATTCAATATGAATGAGTTACTCTATCATCAATATAAACATGCATGCGGTATTGCACCGCCAAGGTTTTAATCCAACCTAAAATGTTTATATCTACAATAATTATTATCTACAGTACTTGGGAAGGTGGATATCCCTGTCCATACTCATGGAGGAATTACATTTTTCTTATTGTTAACTGGCCTGTTATCAATATATAACTGGTTGGTAGAAATAACTTTGGGTTGGTAAGCTAGTATACATTCCTTTTTAAAGTCATTTACAGCCATGATGAATTCAGACCTCTTAAAAGGAAACCTTTCCTGATAAAAAAAAGGGGGTTTCCAGGTAAATATTTGTTGTCTGTTTGTCTTGCTGACTTTCTTCTTTCTCTTTTCTTCTTTCTTCTCTTTCTGCTTTGAATCCCTGATGCGGAACATGCACAAAGATAAGGACTTCGGACTATCCTCTGAGTTTCCTGAGCAGCATACTTATTCCAAGTCAGTGATTTAGAAAGCATTGAAGAGAAACTGACCTCCAAACAAGGCAGGCAAAGAGTAAAGGACTAGTCATTAGAATTGATGATAGTCATCCTGCAAATGTGTGCAACTAAACCCTCTGCTTTAACGTGAATTCTTACAATTCAATGGTTTTGTTCAGCGGGGTCACTTTGGTCTCTTTGCAGGCTAGCTGTTAAGTTGCTGGGAAATGTGTTTGTTTGTGCTGTTTGTTGCCCTTCCATGTGCACCTTCCTGCAAAGGCTAATTATAAATTGGGGCGGCTGCCATTTTTCTTGATAGATTTCTCGCCGATTTGATGTGGGGTCACATTTGATGCCTCAAGCTGCCATTGTGTCCTTGCTGGGTGCCCTGTGTGGCCCTGTACTTTTTAAAGAGGAGTGGGCTCCCCTTCAGGCAAACCTGCCCTTAATTTATCCACTGCTATATATGCTCCAACTTGCAGACTCTCAAAATTATAGTTTGGAACGTAGTATACAGAGTAGTCATGACATGGGCACTGCAGTTTGCACACATTTGCAAAATACTGTACATGTGTAATCAAATCCTCTGTTTTAACCAATTCAATACCGTGCACTTTTACCCCCTTCCTGCCCAGGCCATTTTTCAGGTTTCAGCGCTCTCACACTTTGAGTGACAATTGCGCGGTCATACAACATTGTACCCAAACTAAAATTTTATCATTTTCCTCACACAACTAGAGCTTTCTTTTGGTGGTATTTAATCATCGCTGGGGTTTTTATTTTTTGCTAAATTAACAAAAAAAGACAGAAAATTTTGAAAAAAAAACCCACGTTTTTCTTTGTTTCTGTTATAAAAGTTTACAAATAAATAATTGTTCTTCATAAATTTAGGCCGAGATGTATTCTGCTCCATGTCTTTGGTGAAAATAACCCAAATTAGGATGTATTATTTAGTTTGTAGGAAAGTTATAGAGTTCACAAACTATGGTATAGATCTGAATATTGATCAATCCTGAAGTACTGACGGCCAATCTAATTCCTTGAGGTCCAAGAATGTCAGAATAGTACAGATATCCCCCAAATGTCAGGACGGTACAGATATCCCCCAAATGTCAGAACAGTACAGATATCCCCCAAATGTCAGAATAGTACAGATATCCCCCAAATGTCAGGACAGTACAGATATCCCCCAAATGTCAGGACGGTACAGATATCCCCCAAATGTCAGGACGGTACAGATATCCCCCAAATGTCAGGACGGTACAGATATCCCCCAAATGTCAGGACAGTACAGATATCCCCCAAATGTCAGGACAGTACAGATATCCCCCAAATGTCAGGACGGTACAGATATCCCCCAAATGTCAGGACAGTACAGATATCCCCCAAATGTCAGGACGGTACAGATATCCCCCAAATGTCAGGACAGTACAGATATCCCCCAAATGTCAGGACGGTACAGATATCCCCCAAATGTCAGGACAGGACAGATATCCCCCAAATGTCAGGACGGTACAGATATCCCCCCAAATGTCAGGACAGTACAGATATCCCCCAAATGTCAGGACAGTACAGATATCCCCCAAATGTCAGGACAGTACAGATATCCCCCAAATGTCAGGACAGGACAGATATCCCCCAAATGTCAGGACAGTACAGATATCCCCCAAATGTCAGGACGGTACAGATATCCCCCAAATGTCAGAACAGTACAGATATCCCCCAAATGTCAGAACAGTACAGATATCTCCCAAATGTCAGGACAGTACAGATATCCCCCAAATGTCAGGACGGTACAGATATCCCCCAAATGTCAGGACAGTACAGATATCCCCCAAATGTCAGAACAGTACAGATATCTCCCAAATGTCAGGACAGTACAGATATCCCCCAAATGTCAGGACGGTACAGATATCCCCCAAATGTCAGAACGGTAAAGATATCCCCCAAATGTCTGGACGGTAGAGATATCCCCCAAATGTCAGGATGGTACAGATATCCCCCAAATGTCAGGACGGGACAAATATCCCCCAAATGTTAGAACAGTACAGATATCCCCCAAATGTCAGAACAGTACAGATATCCCCCAAATGTCAAGACGGGACAGATATCCCCCAAATGTCAGAACAGTACAGATATCCCCCAAATGTCAGAACAGTACAGATATCCCCCAAATGTCAGGACGGGACAGATATCCCCCAAATGTCAGAACAGTACAGATATTCCCCAAATGTCAGGACAGTACAGATATTCCCCAAATGTCAGGACAGGACAGATATCCCCCAAATGACCCCTTTTTGCAGAGTAGACAGTCCGACATATTTCATAAGAGGAATGGCGAGTTTTTTTAAGTTGTATTTTGTTGTTATAATTTTTCTGAAAATGAAAAAATTGAAAAAATTATTTTCACTATTTTTTTTTTACATCCTGTCACCAGTGCAGTACAGCGTCATCATATAACTGGCATGGCGGTGATCAGGGACACTGACTGGTGACAGTATGAAAAAAAAAATATATTTTTTTAATTATTATTTTTAATTTTTTATTAATTTTTTTTCTTTTTTTTAAGATTTGTTTTTCATATTTTACTATGACCAAAGTAGTACAATATTACCATAGTAACATTGTACTACTTTGGGGAAGTGATCAGTATTTTGTTTTTTTACACAATTTGCTATAAGCAAGCATTTACCTGAATGACATCGATTCATTTAGGGTTTTTTTTTTGTGCTTAGCTGTGATTTGGCCACAGCTAATCACATGACATATGCATGTGACCTGCTGTGACCATTCACAGCTAGACACTAGTATACAATGGATGGCATGAATGAAGCCATCCATTGTCTACAACTGTCATGTGACCTGCTGTGATTGGTCACAGCAGGTCACATGGTACCGGCAAGGGGGGCCAGTACTCAGATCTGTCATTGGCCGTGTCCGAGGTACACGGCCGGTGAGAGATCACGCCACTGCGCGGCTCTGCAAGCGCGCAAACTGCGCATGCCCGGGAGAACGCCATATGGCATCCACCCAGAAATCTACAGCATTTTTCTGGCCGCCAAATGGCTATTGGCCAGGCGGCTAATGGTTAACCTAAATTGTTAGGCAAGGTCATTTTGGTTTGTTTGCAGGCTAGCTGGTAAGTGTGCTGGGAAATTTGTCAGTTTGTGAAATGTAATTTCAAATGGTGATCAACTTCTTTCCCACATGTAGACATCCAAACCCACTCCCAATAGCACCACATCACTCTTGAAGGTCAATGTCACCTGAAGAGCAGTAATGGCCTCCATACCATCCTACAGAACAGGCGACAGGGAATCCGTGCCATCCACAGGATCAGTCTGGGAGACCATATTGGAAACATCCCCACAGCTCCCAGCAATGTGTACTTCTATGTGGACTGGACAAAACTTCAGTAAGAGGGGGAACACAGAGTTTTTTGCCGCCTTTAGGCTTCCCAAAGGGTTTCTGAAGCTTCTGGAGTAGAATCCACTGCACCAGAAAGTAAGAAAATCACAGATGTGAAGGGGAAAAAAACACAATCGGTTTCAGCAGAGCTCCAGGTCAAGCATCTGCTCAGTTTTTCATCTTGGCTGCACCCCCCATCTTGAAATTTTTAGATACTGTTTAAAAGAGAATATGAGAACAAAACCAGGAAACGTTCAAGATAGTTCAACCATAGTATACAAAAGAGTTTATTGCTCCTCTGCCAGGGATTTAGAGATTCCCTAATCCATAGGAGATGTTTAAAAAAACACATTTTTCTTTGTTTCTGTTGTAAAATTTTCAAATCAGTAATTTTTCTTCCTAAATTTTGGGCCAAATTTATACTGCTACATTTCTTTGGTAAAAAATAACTGAAATCAGTCTATATTTGGTCTTTTGAAAGTTATAGAGTCTACAAGCTCCGGTACCAATCATTAAAAATTGAACACACTGGATGTACCGATGTCCTATCTCATTTCTTCAGACACTAACAAGCCAGGACAGTACAAATAGCCCCCCAAAGTACCCCTTTTTGGAAAGTAGACAGTCCAAGGTATTTAGTCAAAGGCGTAGTGAGTTTTTTGAAGTTGTAATTTTTTCCCACAATTCTATTGAAACTGAAGATTTTTTTTTTCGTTCCAAAAAATTGTCATATTGAAAGGTTATTTCTCCCACATGGCATATGCATGATTGCAACTACACCCCAAAAAACACATTCTGCTACTCCTCCTGAGTATGGGGTACCACGTGTGAGACTTTCACAGCCTAGCTAAATAGAGAGGCCCAACATGCAAGGAGCACCATCAGGTGGCCTAGGGGTATAAATTACACATTTAATTTCCTGACTACGTATTACACTTTTGAAGGACCTGTAGCACCAGGTCAATGGAATTACCCATAAAACGACCCCATTTTGAGAATCAAACACCCCAATGTATATATTCTTAGGCATAATGAGTCTTCTGAACATGTCATTGTTTTTTTTTTAAGCTCATGGAGCACCAGGACAGTGGAAACACCCACAAAATGACCCCATATTGGAAAGAAAACACCACAACGGATTTTCTAAGAGGCATAATGAGTCTTTTGAACATTTAATTTTTTTCCACAAGTTTTCGGAAAATGTGAAAAGAAAATGAAAATGTATTTTTTTTTTAACACAAAAGTTGTCAATCTATAAGATATTTCTAAAAAAACAGCATGAACATACCAAGAATTACTCCCTAAAATACATTCTGCTACTCCTGATTATGAGGATACCACATGTGTAAGACCTTTTAATGTCTGTACAGATTATGTGCCCAACATTGCAACAAACAGTGTAACATAAAAATAAACAAACACTGTATAGAAAACAATGTAAACAAAAGATTACCTGTGGTATGAGGAGAGCACTGATCCAGGTCAGCACAGGCAGCAGGCAGGAACAAGGTCCATAAAACATCCTGGGTCAGTACAGGCAGCAGGCAGATATACGGTCAGCACAGCCAAAGTATGGTTAAGGTAGAGATATCGTCAGCACAGCCAAAGTATTTGTCCAGGCAGCAGGCAGGATCATGGTCCATAAAATATCCTGGGTCAATACAGGCAGCAGGCAGAGATATGGTCAGCACAGCCAAGGTATTTGTCCAGGCAGCAGGCAGGAATATGCTATATAAAATGTCCTGGGTTATTACAGGCAGTAGGCAGAGATATGGTGTCAGGAATGGACTCAGCACTGGTGGTGGGATTCACCTGCTGTGTGGGCAGCAGTAACAGGGCTGACCAGCGGGTGCTCTCAGCAGCCAGAAGCTCACTCCTGCAGTCAGCCAACACCTGGGGCTGATTGCAGGAGGTGTATTTAAGCAATGACCAGGCCTGTGATCAGGGCCTTGGTGTATGTTTCCCATGAGCCCCTGTACCTGGTATCCTGTGTTCCTGCCTTGATGCTGACCCTGCTTGATCCTGACCTCTGCTGACCATCTCCTGTTGAACCCCTGGCTTGCCTGACCATCCTTCTGCCTGATACTCGGTACCGCGCTACCCGCTACCTGCTGAACCTGGCTTGTGACCCCGACCATTCTCTGCTTGCTCCTCCTGTACCACGCTGCCTGCACGATACTGACCCGGCCTGTCTGACTACGTTTACTTCACTCGACGATCCATCCATCCCACACGGATCACCTCTAGTAAGTCTGCCTGCCTCTTCCCATCAGACTCCGTTCCTGCACTCCCCTGCCAGTACTCTGTACCACAGCTGGACGCACTCAGGGGTCGTGACCTGGTTTCAGTCTGCACCAAGTCCATCCCCACCATCAGGGGCCCTGGTGAATAGCAGGCTGGGACTTAGACCCCGCGCCCTGAGGAAATCCGTGCTGTGGGCTCGGCCTGCCTGATGGCTCCACCTCTCCAGCCCTGACTGCACCGGTACCTATTAGTTTAAGGTTTATTGCACCTGGTTGTACATATTTATGTAAGTGTTGAGTTTGATTGTTTGCACTGCGTTTATGTTTGTGTTGTCTTTAATAAATTATATTGTGTTACACGCTATACCTGAAGTCCGTGTTTCCCTGTGTCGGTCCACACACCTCTGGTCATACCTGGAGTCCTGACATATGGTCAGCACAGCCAAAGCATTGGTCCAGGCAGCAGGCAGAAAATCCAAAACTGGTTTGTCTACTCAGAACTCTATTCTGAAGCCCCTCACATATGTAAGACCCCTGTGTTATCTTGTGATTCTACTACTACAGTAGCAGGGCAAAAGATCAATCCAAGCGGCAGGCAAACAACATGGTTGATTACAGGCCGAGGTCAGTGCAGAAAGAAGGCAGAAACGTGGTTGATAATCCAGACGGCAGGCAGAAGCATAGTCAATAAACAGGCCAGGGTCAGTTCAGGTGGAAGGCAGAAACTTGGTGGATATACAATGCAAATGGCAGGCAAAGGCATAGTTGATAAACAGGCTGGGGTCAGTTGAGGTAGAAGGCAGTGACATGGTTGGTTGAGACAGCAGGCAAATGATCAGCAGAGATATTGAAATGGGGAAATGGCAGGCTGTTTGAAATATGGGCTATTTTAGTAAGGTGTGAAAACGTCAGAAGCAGTCTCCGATGCACAGGCCTGGTTGGGAGGGACACTGGGGACAGTGAAAACTTGTGTCTCTTCCAACTTCTCTGCTGCATAACCAACATCTTTTTTGGAGTCTTTGACCTGCTTCTGTTGGTGGAATTCTCTCACGGAATTAGCGCTTATGAAGTCTGCTCACAAAATCGGAACAAATGCTTTCTGGGGGGGATCCTTGCTGATAGATAAGGGACATGACAACTTAAAACTATAAATTTGAGGAAGGCAATGGGTCTTTCTGTGGATTTGGTGTAGGTGACATACGCATTCTAAACAGACAAATTAATAAAAATAGATTTCAACTTTTTTATACCAGAAATTGGACCTTCTTGTTGCTAAATAGGACTGCAACATCTGATCGTTGAAATCCCCCCATGTAGAGATTATAATCTTCGATGGCCGCAGGCTTTTGTATTGGGCTTTGTCTATCAGTAATTCCCACCGAGGTGTCATTGTGGATGGTGGACAGAACGTAAACATCTCTCTTATCCTTCCACTTCAGGTCCAGCACTTAGTCGTTTCTGATTGCACACAGCCTGTCATGTGGTAAAGAACCGCAGGGATACAGTTCACCAGCAATCGCCACATGGCACGCCCCCAGGGCCCGCATACGCGGTTAGAGTGGGAGGACATAATATGACGTCCTCCCAGAATGAGAGAACTGCCACCCGTACGTCATTTCCTTACATGGTGGGCGGGAGGCTGTTACAAAAAAAAGGCCTTGTTTACAAGGTGCCGGAACCGGAAGAGACGTAATGACATTGCTCCGGCCCTCTAAGGGCATAGAGACGAGTGGAGGCCATCTTTCCTTCACTGATGTCTATGCCCAGTGCCAGGATCGTTGGATGGGTTTTCAGGTAAGCCTGAGAACCACCGGGCAGCAGCGAGGGGCGACGGGGGCTGGGTGATTTTCGGCACCTATATCACTGCCTATTTTCATATCGGCTAAAGGCCAATAGGAGTATTTTTGCCCAAAATGTTTCGGCCACTGAAATTTCAGTGCATCCCTAGTTACTATGCAGCCCCAATAACTGCTTGACACTATATTGCCTCTCCCTGATTGCTCTAATCACCAATGTCACAGGAAATGAAAGTGACTATATATTCAGAATTTTGGGTTGCCACCAGAACAGGTGGGAAAATGTGTCCCTGTGACAACTGTCTGAGAGGATTTGTCACACATTGGAAAGATATATCCCCCCCCAGTTCATGTGTTCCCTATCAGTTCCTAATTGGGGCGGGAAAGGATTCCTCATTTGATCATCTCCCTATAAATTTAGATCAGCTTATGGGCAAAGTCACAAACCGGGGGTACAGTCAGTCAGTTAGGGCATTTTTTCCTGCTTGGGTGTTTTTTCTGCAGGAGTGTTCAGCAGTTGAACACAGCAGTTTACCTACAGCAGGATAACTAAATCAGCAAGAAGATACAACTAAGAACTCCACTCTGGACTGACTACAAAAGAACCAACGGCCTGGAAAGCTTCTCTTACAAATCTGATTCCTACTTCCTCCACCCTTTAATATGCCCCTCTACTATTCCTTCTCATACTAGTATCTTCTGTTCTCAAATTGTCATTTCTTTACCCCTCCTCTCCACTCCAAAGCTTGTACATGTCACCCTCACTTCTACCCTCTCCGTTCTACTGTCCTCATCACCTGCAAATACTTAACCCACCTGCTGACCCTAATACAAGGACAGGGAAATATGTGCACTCATATACACCCCACTCCCATCTTCCTTTCCTCACCCTCCTTCTAACCTCTGGGGATATCTCCCCTAATCATGGTCCTCCAGTATCTCACCCCCACACCCAGCACCCTCCTTTATCTAACATTAGCCACAATCCACTCAGTTTTATCTCGATCTCCCTGCTCCCACCCCCCTCTCTTCTTATTTACCCTCTCGAATGCCCGCTCTGTCAGTAACAAGCACACCTCTGTCCATGACCTTTTTGTCTCCCACTCTCTTAACCTACTTGCAATTACAGGACCCTGGTTTCAAACGTCAGACTTCTCCAGCAGCCCTCTCCCATGGAGGTATCGTGTACCTGGTGATGGAGGCCAATGGAGAGAGGACTTCCCTTGCGGCTAAGTTCCGGACTCCCCTGAGAGTGGGACAGCGGGAGTCAGGCCCAAAGTTGCACAGGTCGCCTGTAGGAGTGTTGGTTGGTGGTCCACTCAGGAGCACAGCTGGTGCACAGAGATAGATCTGCAGACTGGGGGCGCCTGTGCGTGGTATGCAAGCCTTCCGGGATTTGGAGGTTTGCTGGTTAGTCAGTTCCAGCCAAGGTCAGGTACCGGGTGGGAAACAGAACAGACGTGGTCAGGTGGGATAGCCGAGGTCATACATGGAGGAGCGAGAGAGAGAGTATCCTTTAGCTAACCCGAGGTCAGATCAGGGGTTCAGTAGAGCAGACAGGTCCAAGTACAAGCCGGGTCGGAATCAGGAAGTCACAAGCCACAGGAAACAGGAACAAACCACGGGGAGCTAGAGATCATCCAGCAACCAGAGGAAGTGATGAGCCTCCTTATAAAGGCCGTCTGGCACCAGACTGATGCTGATGTGTCCTTCTGCGGCCATGTAGAGTATTGGCAGAAACGCCAGAACTTCTGCTGTGGACAGGACCCTGACAGGAGGCCTCCACTGGACTAACTCAGTGGTCAGAAAGGAGGTGGAGTTGGTTTGCTTATATCCCCACTTTTGCAACTTTCAAGTCCTTCCTTCCCCTCTCTCTCTCTATCTCTATCCTTCTCTTCTTTTGAGACTCACTGTATTTGTCTCTTTTCTCCCATTTCTCTAAGGACTGCAGTGATTTTTCAGCCTCTTGGGCCATGCTTTCTTGACTTCTCTGCCTAGCTACCCTACTTTCTCTCCACAATCATTTTTGGTGATGCTACATCCCCACTTTTCAACTTAACCTCATCTTTTGACATAACACAATGGATGCAGTTCTCCACTCACTCTGATGGTAATAACCTTGACCTTGTTTTTTTACCTTGAATCAAAGCCCTCCAGCGGAGTGGGCTTCCATCTTCACCTGGTCTTCCTTCTGGGTTCACAACCTCTGACCAGCTCACTGGCCGAGCCGCAAGGATGTCACTCACACACATGTGCGCAGGAGTCTCGGGCCACAGCACAGTGCTCTGAAGGAATGGAACAGGTATGCCACGCATGCGCTGGCTATCAGAAAGGGCTAATATCTCCTAAATGGTTCCTGTTTAGGAGATATTCATTTTACCTACAGGTAAGCTTTATTATAAGCTTACCTGTAGGTAAAATTATTAAATAAGAGTTTACTACCACTTTAAAATACAATTCCTCCCTCCATGCTACCACACAAGCCTACTTTGTCAATCTCATTCATGTTATTTAATCCTCCCCATCTCTTTTAACTCTCTACTTTCTCCACCACCACCTCCACCAAGCAACTCGCTCACTGCTCCCAATATTGCAAATCACTTCAAAAACAAGATTGATGCAATTTGTGGGGGTATCTCCACTGCACAGATATCTATCCCACTTAACATACCCTGTACAAAACCATCCTTAACACTTTCCTCTTTGGACCTTGCTACTACTGAAGAGGCCACTAAAGTTTTCCCAAAAGCCCATCTTACCACCTGTCCACTGGACCCTACAGTCACCCTCCTCTTCTATCCTATGCTCCCTCACTCATTTCTTCAATCTCTTCCTCTCTACTGGCACCTTCACCTCCCCTCTAAAAGATACGCTGATTATCCCCATACTTAAAAAGCCCTCACTGGACCCCACCAACCCGAACAACTTAAGATCCAAATCCCTGCTCCTGTTTATTCGTTATAAACGTTTAGAGGCAGTCTACAAATCTCTGAGCTCCTACCTCACTGACAACAACTTTCTTGACATTTATTCACTCACATGTTATCGCTCGCCTTGACTATTATAACTCCCTCCTCATTGATCAGCCTCATCGCAGGCTATCCCCTCTTCAGTCTATCATGAATGCTGCTGCCAGACTCATCCACCTTACCAACCGTTCAGTATCTACCACCCCTCTCTGCCAATCCCTCCACTGGCTTCCCATTACCCAAGGAATAAAATTCAAAACATTATTTACAACAACAAAATACAAAGCCATTTACAACTCTGCCCCAAGCTACATCACCAATCTTGTTTCCAAATATCACCCAAACCTTCTTCTCCGCTCCTCCCAAGACCTTATGCTCTCTAGCTCACTTGTCTCCTCCTCCCACGCTTGTCTCCAGGGCTTCTTCAGAGCCTCTCCCATCCTCTGGAACGCCTTACCCCAATCTTTACGACTATCTCCTACTCTCTCCGCTTTTAGGTGATCCCTGAAAACTCATCTCTTCAGGGAAGCCTATCCTGCCTTCAGCTAATGCCTGAATCTTCTATCTCTCCTATTAGTTCAACCCTCGCAGTTATTACCTTTTTGTTCCATCAGCCCCTCCCTATTAGACTAAAAGCTCCCTGAAGAAGGACCCTCCTAGCCCTCTTGTATTGAATTGTTGCTGTATTGTCTCCTTTTATATTGTAAAGCACTGAGCAAACTGTTAGCGCTATATAAATCCTGTATATTAATAATATCTTATAACTTCCTGTTTAGTCTACATCAGGGGTGTCAAACTGGCGGCCCTCCAGCTGTTGCGAAACTACAAGTCCCATCATGCCTCTGCCTTTGGGAGTCATGCTTGTAACAGTCAATCTTGCAATGCCTCATGGGACTTGTAGTTTGGCAACAGCTGGAGGGCCACCAGTTTGACACCCGTGGTCTACAGGACTTCAAATGAAGAGAAGTCTCCCTATGGAGTTACAGATGGCAAAAAAAGTAGTGATTGTAACACTTCCCTATTTTATAGAAAAAAATGTTTTTGGCTTTAGATATTCAAACTAAAAATTTCAACTATTGAATCCATCCACATTTGACAGTTGAAAGTAAGGACTGAGTCTAATCACCAGGAGGGAGCAGGTCTTAATTTTGACTTGGAAATAAGTCAAGGCATTGTGCACAGCTTGGGCCTAGGATCCAGAATCCTCGCAGAGAATGAGTCAGGAGTAAGACATAACTCAGGAGGTTATGAAAAACAGAAAAAAAGAAAATAAAAGTCATCCACTGAACAAGTGCATAATACAGAAGAGCTTTCTTATAACAGAGAGTAATTACATGTCTCATTCCATTACATACCGTATCTATTGGGATAGTGGGCAGAGACATCCAAATCATTCCTTTTTGCCCCAATGACTTATTGTATTCCCAAAACTGCTGGTGTATAGTACATATACTGCCTAATATTATAGAGCCATTTATTCCAAAATACGTTTCAGGGTTTTTGGCCATCATCAGTGCAATGTATGGAAACCATGGAGTAGGGCTTGGAACCCAACCTGAAAGTATAGACTGGGGGAAGCCATGAAAAGAACCAAAATGTCCTCCTCTTAACCAGCCAGTAGCAAATTAGAACCTTTTAAAGCAGAAGGTATTGACATTTCCTATTCCATCACATACCCCAGCATAAGAGTATTATTCCTGATTTCAGATTCATGCGACTCAACCCTGTTCACCACAGTAGACAACCATACATAAGAATCATTGGTGTATAATACAGATACAGTTTAGAATTGTAGAGCCATCTATTACAAACTGAAAACAGCTGTTTCAGGGTAGCAGGAGCCATACTGATCAGAAATCACTCCACTCTCTCGTGCTGTTAGAACCCTACTGAAAACACTCAACCCCAGTCTGGGTCCAGCTGCCTCACCTCCAAGCAGAAAAAATCCATCTAGGAACTTTCTTCAGTGAATGATTTTCCACTTTAAAAGCAGAATAGCAATTGAAAACAAGGAACTAATTAAAATACAAGCATTCAACACTTTAGTTATTTATAGACTTTCACATTCTAAATAGAATTTCTAAAACACTTCAAACTGCAGACCACATAGCTTCTGTGACAAGGAAAAATACCCGTAAGAACTGTAAATTAAATTTGGTTTCATAAGCGATATCTTGTATTCACAAACAGGTTGAGGGAAATTTGCATGAGATTTATAGCTTGTTTGTCTAGGCCCACCCACCAGTAAATCATGTTGATTGACAGCACAAACTACACACTCCAAGGGCTCCATTGCATTCTGGGATTCTTTTGTTTGAAGTCAAAGCTGCTCAGCTGTCACTCTGATGGAAACGTAATGGCAGGAGACAGGAACAATTTACACATCTTCCAATGAAATAAGTCATCTTTCACAGTAAAACCAGTAAATATTCTAAAAAGAAGAGGAGTGGAATACCAGAACAATTACTCAGTAAGGCGGTAATATACTGTATATTTCATCTTTTTTAATTTATTAACAGATTCAGTCCTGAAGTGTGTGTGTGTGTGTGTGGGGGGGGGGGGTTTAAAACCCCAAAACACACTGGAAACCAATTGTTTACAGAGATGAAAATAGCTTACATCTCTTTTACAAATTTTTATCTCTGGTACTCCACCCACGTTTGCATACGTCAGATTTTACCCAAGGATTCGTAGAGGACAGAAATCTGAGTTTCAACATGTCAAGTCACTTGGAGATCCAGTGAGGTACCCAATTTCAGCATCTACTCAACCAATCAGTAGGGTTAGTCTCCCAGTTTTTCCTTGTTTGACTTGACAAGGCTGATAGTAGTCTTTTCTGTTTTGTATGCCCGCCAGTGACACTTGCATTCTTGAGCTTGTTTAATTATAAATAATAATAATAATAATTATTATACAGGATTTATATAGCGCCAACATTTGTGCATAACTTTAAAACATAAGGGCAGACAGTACAATTGCAATACAAATTAATACAGGAGGATTCAGAGGGCCCTGCTCATTAGAGCTTACAATCTAAGAGGGAGGGTTGAGCGATACAAAAGGTGTTAACTGTGGGGGATGGGCTGATCGACAAAATACATGAACAGTTGATAGGTGGGGGTAGGATAGGCCTTTCTGAAGAGATGAGTTTTCAGGGATTGTATAAAAGTGGACAGAGGTGGAGATAGTACACATTGGGGAAGGGAGTTCCAGTGGATGGAAGCGGCTCTGAAGAAATCCTGCAGGCGAGCATGGGAGGACAAGGGAACTAGAGAGCAGGAGGTTTTAGAAGGAATGAAGAGAACGATTTGGTTGGTATTTTGAGACCACGTTAGTGATGTAACTAGGGGCTGAGTTGTGAATGGCTTTAGAAGTTGTTGTAGGTATCTTGAATTTTATTAGTTGGGTGAGCTGGAGCCAGTAGAGGAATTGGCAAAAGGGGGGTGGCAGACACTGAATGGTTGGTAAGGTGGATGAGTCTGGCAGCAACATTCATGATGGACTGGAGGGGGGGATAGCCTATGCAAAGACAAGCCAGTGAGGAGGGAGTTAGAGTAGTCAAGGTAGGAGATGACCAGGGAGGGAGTTAGAAGCTTTGTGGTGTCATTGGTTAGGAAAGGGCATATCTTGGAGATGTTGTGGAGGTTGAGGCAGCAAGCTTTGGACAGAGATAGGAGTCTGGGCCGAAAGGATAGTTCAGAGTCCAGGATTATATCTATCACCCTGGCATGTGGGGATGGGTTGATGGTTGAGCTGTTGATTTTGACAGAGAAGTCAGTGGAAGGGGCACATCGGGGAGGATATTCTGAGCTCAGTTTTGGATATATTAATTATCAGGAAGCGGTGTGACATCCAGGTTGATAAGTCTGTTAGTAGATTAGTGATGTATGAGGAGACTGATGGAGTGAGCTAGGGGTAGAGTGATTTGGGTGTCATCCTAGACTGTAAGCTCGAAAGGGCAGGGCCCTCGAACCCTTGTGTATTGTGTATTGTTTTGCTACTGTATTGTCTCGTGGGGGAAATACTCTATAATAATAATATTAATAATCAGCAGCACAGAAATGGTATTGAAAGCAAATGGTATTTCAATGGTATTGGAGGCAATCAATTGACCCAGAGAGAAGGTTTAGATTGAGAATAGGAGGGGTCCCAGAACAGAACCTTGAGGAATCCCAACAGAGAAAGGAAGAGCAGAAGAGGAAGTAGAATTGTAATTGACACTGAAGGTGCGGTGGGATAGGTAGGATGAGAACTAACGAAGAGCACAGTCTGCACCAAAGGAGTAGAGTTTTTTGAGGAGCAGGGAGTGGTCCACTGTATCAAAAGGCAGCAGAAAGGTTTTAGCTATTAGTAGATCGTTTGTAAGTTTGACGAGAGCAGTTTCCGTGGAGTGCTGAGAGTGAAATCCAGACTGAAGGGGATCAAGAAGAGGTTATTTTCAGTGAAGTAGTTGCTCAGCTGGTTGTAGACCAGGCGTTCAAGGAGTTTGAAGGAAAAGGGGAGTAAGGAGATGGGTCGTAGGTTGTTAAGATTGGTGGGGTCTAGTAAGAGCTCTTAAGTATTGGGGTGACTAGTGCATGTTTTAGAGAATTGGAGAAGATGCCAGAAGAGAGGGAGAGATTGAAGATATGAATTAGAGAGTGTAGGACGGAGCCAGAGGGTGACCGTAGCATTTGTGACGGAACAGGGTCCAGGGGGCACGTGGTTAGGTGGGCGTTAGAAAAAAGTTTAGCAACTTCGTCTATAAGTAGTGGGTTTGAATGCGAGAAGTAGTGATTGTACCTGGGGATGTGGAGTGTTAAGTAGGGGAGGTATCTGCACCTCGGAGCTCTCTTCACGAATTGTATTGATTTTCTCTTTGAAGTGACTGGTGATCTCCTGGGCAGTGAGTGAGTTAGTGGGTGGAGGCAGTGGAGGACAAAGAAGAGAGTTGACGGTAGAGAAGAGTTGACAGGGACTGGATGAGAAAGTGTTAATGAGAGTAATGAAATAGGTCTGCTTGGCAGTGTGGAGGCAGGAATAGCATTTTTTCTGGAGGGCACATTTATATTGTTTGAAGTAATTCTGAGACTTAGTCTCACATCACAGACGCTCAAGAGTACGGCTATATTTTGACCTCTGGTGTCATCTGTTTGCCATAGTTGTAGGAGTTGGGGCCTGACTGTGTATGTAGTGAGGGGAGCGAGCTTGCTAGGGAGCATGACAGTGAACTGTTGTAGACAGAAGTGGTGAGATCTGGGCAGGGATGATATTTTGTCATAGAGGTGGTCAGTAGCAGAGAAGAGAAGGGTTGAGGTGGCGAGGGTTTCTACAGGTTACTGTTAGGTGATTGGAGAGGAGGTGGGAGACAGGGAAAGAGTGAAGCTAATAAGGTGGTGATCAGAGAGCGGGAGAGGGTTTTTGGAGAAGTTGCATGGAGTGTATAGACAGGAGAATACAAGGTCAAGGGTGTTACCATTGGAGAGAATAGAAGCCTGTATCCATTGCTTCAGGCCAAAAGAGGAGGCTAGATTAAGAAGTTTAGAAGAAGCAGGAGTGTTAGCATTAAAAGGGATGAAATAACCTCCTTTCCGCTCAATGACTTTACCAATTTGGGACTGGCATCAGACTTTATAGTATCAGCACAGAACAGCAGTATGTGTGGCTTTGTGCCAATGAAGTAGGAGGTGATTGGACATTGGCAAACAAAGTTGAAAAGAATGAATCCGTATCAGGGCTGGATTTATAAAATGGCAACTGGCCCCCAGCCAGTGGGGGGCCAGATATCCTTTATAAAAAAAAAAAAAAAAAAAAAAAGAAACATTTTCCCTTGAAACTTCAGTAGTGTGTTCTTTGAGGAAACTGTCTATTTTGCAGCTTTTGCCAAGCTCTGGTCATATCTCATTCCATCTCAACAAGCTGTTTTAGTACATGATGAAGGGCTTACTCATACCTTTCCAGGTGTTAATGAAGCTCTTAGAATATATTTGAGCATGATGGTCACTACTTGTTCCGGAGAAAGGTCGCTTGGAAAATTGGCACTGATAAAGAACCATCTGAAAACCACGATGATCATAAAAGACTAAGTGCTCTGCACCTATTGGCTGCCGAGAGCAGTGACATCAAAATGGTACAGTTTGATGATTGAGTTAAAGATTTTGGAGGTCCTTTGTCTCCATGTCCTGTACTGCTTGGGCACCCTGCTACGCCTGCAACTGTCCCCAGCTCGCTTCTCTGCCAGGGTTGTGCGTATCTCTCATGTCCTGGGAGTCTTGAGTAAAGGTGACTTACCTACCCTCCTACTCTTCCTCCCCGTCCGACCCTTCCCCAACCCCCCATCTCCCTCTCCCCCACCCTCCCCCCTTTTTTTTTTCTTTTTCTTCTTCCCCTGTCTTATCTTCTTTTTCATGCTTATTCTTAATCCCCATTTCCCTGCTTTCCTACTCAGCGTTTAGCTTTCATTCTCCCCTTTCCATTTTGGTACACTTCTCTCCGCATAGGAGCCCTACTCCCTATCTGCAATCCAGCTGCACTTATGTTTTACTTTTACATATCTCCTTTCCCGAACCCTTTACCCGCGTGCTGGCAACCTGTAGTGGGTTACCTCAGTTTCATCACAAGGCCCTATCCTACAAGCCCTTGCACCCCCCCTCCACACCTACTGTATACATTTCCAATGCATACCTTGGACTCACTGGCCCTGCTCTTTGCTGCTGATCGGTAACTGAGGTTATATATCATCGACCTGCCAGTGCTGTGATTCCAATATGCTGAATAAGGGCTTGGGACCAGATATGCCTTTACCCTCCCTGGCGGTCTGATTATTTCAGAGTTTTGGTGCTGAAAGCGGTACCATTTTTTTGCATGGAAATGTGTAGTTTTTTATTGTAGGCTGTAATTTGTAGGAATAACTCACTGAAATCTGTCCGAACAAGAGTCTAGTAAACATCCCGGGGAGGATAAAATTTGAAACACGAAATCAAAAATTATAATTTAATAATCATAAAAAATAATAATATAATAATAATAAATTTAATGCAATAATATAATCAAACCGAAAACACTGAAATGTGAAATACAGAGGCAAATTCGTACATCGCTGAGCAAAGTCGCAGAATCGTTTTCAGTGTCTGATGAGGAATTTCCCCCACGAATCATTATCACTCAATTCTTCAAGTGGTTCTGATTTACTATCGCTGTTCTCTAGCTGTTCTCAAACCGCTTTTGACGTAAAGGGACGCTTTTTGGACGCCATGGACGTTTCTCAGTTTCCAGGCAGAAAGAACAGTCAAAATGCAGGCAGGGGACAGGACAAAGCACTCGGGACAACATGTATGTGAAATGGTTTGAAACAGCAATGTTTTACTATGTAATAATCATTTAAAAAAAAACAAAAACATTTTTAAAAAATTTCAAATTTCCCGCCCGTTCCGGCGCCCGTATGTCCCGACGTCACAGGGACCGGAACACGGAAGCCGGATGCCGACATCGGCCGGAGGAGATAGCCGGGGACGCTGCAGGGGACACATCGTGGGAGCGAAGGACAAGGTAAGCGCTGCAAGGACTCCCTGTGCAGTGCCGCATGGTAAGGCCGAGTGTTGCTCTGGGTTACCGCTCTTGGTACTGACATTTTACCCCGAGCTACACTCGGGAATACCGCTAAGGAGGTTAATGTTCCTGCATTTGCATGTCCTCATTTTTCCCGTTTTCTTTTCCCTGGGATGACTTACGTCTGATTCTTTGCCTATGTATTGCTATGTATCTTTTTGTTTGCTGTATGTGTATTACCTCCTATTGCACTTCCGACTGATACCTTGTATTACCTGGACCTATTGTATGCTCTGAGTTTATTAATAAACTTTATGGAAAAAAAAAAGATTTTGTAGATGCTACACACAGGAATAAAGACGATTTGTAAGTATTGTAGTGTGTAGCATAACTGTGACGTATGACTTGCCAGTTCCAACTACCTGTGTAATGTGTATTCTTACAGGCAATAAAATTGAGAAAAAACAATTGTCTTCTTCAGAACCTAACATTTTTTTTAAACCGAATTTATCATTCATTTCAGTTCACTTTTTTATTTGTCATATAATTTATGTTGAGGGACCTCTGAACTTGAAGCGCCTCGGGCCCCCCAAGGGGTATGACTGAAGCCAGCATTAGCCGAGGCCTGAAGAACCACTTGGTAAATCTTAACAAAATATGAACCAAAGACCAGATGGCAGCCTGGCAAATCTAAGAAATAGACGCTTGATGCCGGAAAGCCCAAGTGACTGACTTAGGGCTCGTTCACGCTAGGCTGTTTTGCCAACGCTTGCCAAACGCCCCTATAGCGTTTGGCAAGCGTTGGTCCGGTGTTTGTGGAGCGTTTTTAACGCTCGGCAAATGCTCCGCAAACGCCACATGCGCGGTTTAGCGGCGGTTGCTAGGCGTTTGCCGAGCGTTAATAACGCCCCACAAACGCCTATAATGCATTTGAGTGGTGTTACCGCTCCGAAAAACACCCCACAACCGCACCGCAAACGCCGGCCGGGCGTTTGCGGAGCGGCACCATAGACGAGAATAGAAGGCTTCAAAGCCTCCTGACTCGACCAGAGGCGTCCGTTTTGCCGCGACGCAACACGACGCAAACGCTCCTGTTAGAACAGCACCATGTGCTGTAATGTGCAGAATTGGCAGAGGCGTTTGGGAAGCAGTAAAAACGCTTCCCAAACGCCTCTCTGCCGCCTGCACACAAGGCTAGTGTGAACGTAGCCTAAGTGACGTGTCCTCCATCAGGACCAGGGTAAACCTTGCCCCCATAAGCGTGAACGGTGAGCCGGCAAATCCACCAGCGATAGAACGAGAACTAAGCTGTCATTCAGGAAAGATGGAGAGTCAGGCTGACTAAAAGGAGCTGAAGCTGAAAGACTTGAATCGTGCAATTTCTTTAGGATGTTTCTGAGAAACAAAAAAGAGAATTTAATTTCTTAATTTTTCAAAAAATTGTGACACAAACATTAAAGCTTAAAAAAAACTCACCATGCCTCTTACTAAATACCCCAAACTGTCTACAATCCAAAAAAGGGCCACTTGGGGGGGTATTTGTACTATCCTGGCATTTTAAGGGTCTCAACAAATGAAAAAGGACAATTTCCAAATATCCGTACAGTGCCTTGAAAAAGTATTCATACCCCTTGAAATATTCCGCATTTTGTCATGTTACAACCAAAATGTAAATGATTTTTTGGGGGGTGATTTTATGTGATAGACCAACACAAAGTGGCACATAATTGTGAAGTGGAAGGAAAATGATAAATGGCTTTCAAATTTAAAAAAATATCTGAAGTGTGGCATGCATTTGTGTTCAGCCCCCCGGAGTCAATACTTTGTAGGACCCCCTTTCCCTGCAATTACAGCTGCAAGTCTTTTTGGGGGTGTCTCTACCAGCTTTGCACATCTACTGAGTGAAATTTTTGCCCATTCTTCTTTGCAAAATAGCTCAAGCTCTGTCAGATTGGATGGAGAGCGAATGTGAACAGCAATTTTCAAGTCTTCTCAATTGGATTTAGGTCTGGACTGTGACTGGGCCATTCTAACACATGAAGATGCTTTGATCTAACCCATCCCATTGTAGCTCTGGCTGGATGTTTCGGGTCGTTGTCCTGCTGGAAGGTGAACCCCAGTCTCAAGTCTTCTGCAGACTCTTACAGGTTTTATTCTAAGATTTCCCTGTATTTAGCTCCACCCATCTTGTCATCAACTCTGACCAGCTTCCCTGTCCCTGCTCAAGAAAAGCATCCCCACCACATGATGCTGCCACCACCATGTTTCACAGTGGGGATGGTGTGTTCAGGGTGATGTGCAGTGTCAATTCTCTGCCACACATAGTGTTTTGCTTTAAGGTCAAAAAGTTGAATTTTGGTCTCCTCTGACCAGAGCCCCTTCTTCCACATGTTTGCTGTGCCCCCCACATGGCTTCTCGCAAACTGCAAACGGGACTTCTTATGGCTTTCCTCCAACAATGGCTTCTTCTTGTCACTCTTCCATAAAGGACAGATTTGTGGAGTGCAGGACTAATAGTTGTCCCGAGGTGTGAGCTGTGATCTCTGCAGCTCCTCCAGAGTTCCCATGAGCCTCTTGGCTGCTCCTCTGATGAATGCTCTCTTTGTCCGGCCGGTTAGTGTAGATGGACGGCCATGTCTTGGTAGGTTGGCAGTTGTGCCATACTCCTCCCATTTTCAGATGATGGATTGAACACAGTGCTCCGTGAGATGTTCAAAGCTTGGGAGATTTTTTATACCCTAACCCTGCTTTAAACTTTTCCACAACTTTATCCCTGACCTGTCTGGTGTGTTCCTTGGCCTTCATGATGCTGTTTGTTCACTAATGTTCTCTAACAAACCTCTGAGGGCTTCACAGAACAGCTGTATTGATACTAGGATTCAATTTCACATAGGGGGAATTAGGTGATTTCTGAAGGTAATTGGTTCCACTAGATTTTAGTTAGGAGTATCAGAGTAAAGAGGACTGAATACAAATACACGCCACACTTTTCAGATATTTATTTGTACACAATTTTGAAAAACATTTATCATTTTCCTTCCACTTCACAATTATGTGCCCCTTTGTGTTGGTTTATCACACTAAATCCCAATAAAATAAATTTACGTTTTTGGCTGTAACATGACAAAATGTGGAAAATTTCAAGGGGTATGAATACTTTTTCAAAGCTCTGTATAGATTGTAGATGCTAGAACTTCCACACAAACCAAATAATATGCTTATTGAGATTTGTTTTTTTACCAGTAATGTAGCAGAATACATTTTGGACTAAATTTATAAAAAAATTAGATTTTTTTTATAATTGAATATGTTTTATAACAGAAAATAGAGCATTTCTTTTTTTCAAAAAATGTTGGTCTTTTTGTTTATACACGGCTCAAAAAAAATAAAGGGACACTTTTTACTCAGAGTATAGAATCAAGTCAAACTCCTGGGATATGGATCTGGTCAGGTAAGTAGCAGAGGATCTGGTCAGGTAAGTAGCAGAGGATCTGGTCAGGTAAGTAGCAGAGGGTCTGGTCAGGTAAGTAGCAGAGGATCTGGTCAGGTAAGTCGCAGAGGGTCTGGTCAGGTAAGTCGCAGAGGGTCTGGTCAGGTAAGTCGCAGAGGGTCTGGTCAGGTAAGTCGCAGAGGGTCTGGTCAGGTAAGTCGCAGAGGGTCTGGTCAGGTAAGTAGCAGAGGGTCTGGTCAGGTAAGTAGCAGAGGGTCTGGTCAGGTAAGTAGCAGAGGGTCTGGTCAGGTAAGTAGCAGAGGGTCTGGTCAGGTAAGTAGCAGAGGGTCTGGTCAGGTAAGTAGCAGAGGGTCTGGTCAGGTAAGTAGCAGAGGGGGCGTTCATCAGTTTCAGCTGCTTTGGCGTTACTGAAATTACCAACAGGTGCACTACATGGGCAGCAATGAGACAACCCCCAAAACAGCAGTGTGACTGCACGCACACGCCGAGACCGAGCTCCGCGTGACCGCACACACGGTGAGACCGAGCTCCGCGTGACCGCACACACGGTGAGACCGAGCTCCGCGTGACGGCACACACGGTGAGACCGAGCTCCGCGTGACCACACACAGGGAGACCGAGCTCCGCGTGACCACACACAGGGAGACCGAGCTCCGCGTGACGGCACACACAGGGAGACCGAGCTCCGCGTGACGGCACACACAGGGAGACCGAGCTCCGCGTGACGGCACACACAGGGAGACCGAGCTCCGCGTGACGGCACACACAGGGAGACCGAGCTCCGTGTGACAGCACACACAGGGAGACCGAGCTCCGTGTGACAGCACACACAGGGAGACCGAGCTCCGTGTGACCGCACACACAGGGAGACCGAGCTCCGTGTGACCGCACACACACCGCGAGACCGAGCTCCGTGTGACCGCACACATGGTGAGACCGAGCTCCGTGTGACCACACACACACACAGGGAGACCGAGCTCCGTGTGACAGCACACACAGGGAGACCGAGCTCCGTGTGACAGCACACACAGGGAGACCGAGCTCCGTGTGACCGCACACACAGGGAGACCGAGCTCCGTGTGACCGCACACACAGGGAGACCGAGCTCCGTGTGACCGCACACACAGGGAGACCGAGCTCCGTGTGACCGCACACACACACGGGGAGACCGAGCTCCGTGTGACAGCACATACGGGGAGACCGAGCTCCGTGTGACAGCACACACGGGGAGACCGAGCTCCGTGTGACAGCACACACGGGGAGACCGAGCTCCGTGTGACAGCACACACGGGGAGACCGAGCTCCGTGTGACCGCACTCACAGGGAGACCGAGCTCCGTGTGACCGCACACACACACGGGGAGACCGAGCTCCGTGTGACAGCACACACGGGGAGACCGAGCTCCGTGTGACAGCACACACGGGGAGACCGAGCTCCGTGTGACCGCACACACGGGGAGACCGAGCTCCGTGTGACCGCACACACGGGGAGACCGAGCTCCGTGTGACAGCACACACGGGGAGACCGAGCTCCGTGTGACAGCACACACGGGGAGACCGAGCTCCGTGTGACAGCACACACGGGGAGACCGAGCTCCGTGTGACAGCACACACGGGGAGACCGAGCTCCGTGTGACAGCACACACGGGGAGACCGAGCTCCGTGTGACAGCACACACGGGGAGACCGAGCTCCGTGTGACAGCACACACGGGGAGACCGAGCTCCGTGTGACAGCACACACGGGGAGACCGAGCTCCGTGTGACAGCACACACGGGGAGACCGAGCTCCGTGTGACAGCACACACGGGGAGACCGAGCTCCGTGTGACAGCACACACGGGGAGACCGAGCTCCGTGTGACCGCACACACGGGGAGACCGAGCTCCGTGTGACCGCACACACACACAGGGAGACCGAGCTCCGTGTGACCGCACACACGGGGAGACCGAGCTCCGTGTGACCGCACACACGGGGAGACCGAGCGCCGTATGACCGCACACACGGGGAGACCGAGCTCCGTATGACAGCACACACGGCGAGACCGAGCTCCGTATGACCGCACACGGCGAGACCGAGCTCCGTATGACCGCACACGGCGAGACCGAGCTCCGTATGACCGCACACGGCGAGACCGAGCTCCGTATGACCGCACACGGCGAGACCGAGCTCCGTATGACCGCACACGGCGAGACCGAGCTCCGTATGACCGCACACACACACAGGGAGACCGAGCTCCGTATGACCGCACACACGGGGAGACCGAGCGCCGTATGACCGCACACACGGGGAGACCGAGCGCCGTATGACCGCACACACGGGGAGACCGAGCGCCGTATGACCGCACACACGGGGAGACCGAGCGCCGTATGACCGCACACACGGGGAGACCGAGCGCCGTATGACCGCACACACGGGGAGACCGAGCTCCGTATGACCGCACACACGGGGAGACCGAGCTCCGTGTGACAGCACACACGGGGAGACCGAGCTCCGTGTGACAGCACACACGGGGAGACCGAGCTCCGTATGACCGCACACACGGGGAGACCGAGCTCCGTATGACCGCACACACGGGGAGACCGAGCTCCGTATGACCGCACACACGGGGAGACCGAGCTCCGTATGACCGCACACACACACAGGGAGACCGAGCTCCGTGTGACCGCACACGCGGGGAGACCGAGCTCCGTGTGACCGCACACGCGGGGAGACCGAGCTCCGTGTGACCGCACACGCGGGGAGACCGAGCTCCGTGTGACCGCACACGCGGGGAGACCGAGCTCCGTGTGACCGCACACGCGGGGAGACCGAGCTCCGTGTGACCGCACACGCGGGGAGACCGAGCTCCGTGTGACACATCCCGCCTCCCTCAGCCGCCACTACAAGCGGAAAGCGCCGGACTCCGCCCCTTACTCCACAGCCATGACGTGTCAGTCACGCCACACCTAACTCTAGCCGTGATTGGTTCGCACTGCTGCCCGCGTTCTTTAGTATATGACACACTCGGTGATCCTCGAAAGGCGGACAAGTCCCGCAGCGCTGTACTAGTTCTACCTCTCCTCACCCAACAGCCAATCCTGACCCCGTCTTGGCGCTCAACTCCGCCTCCTCTATTGATGCCAACATTTAGGCGCGCCTTCCGCCCTAACCCCTCCCCCTCATGAATGCGGGGCGGAGAGATTCTACCAACAGCGCCCCGCCTACGACCTGACGTCAGAGTGTGGGCAGAAGCCGTTGCTTCCTTGCCCTCCGTAGACGTAGCGCGCACGGCAACGTCCCGGGGCTGTGTCAGTGAAAGAGAGAGCGCAGAGACGCGTACAAGGCGAGGCGACAAGCGGACGGCACCGGAGGCATCATGGGTGAGTCTCACACACAGCCCGGGCTCTCCGAGTGTGAGTGTGGGCCGTGCCTGCTGTGTGGTGAGGGGGGTGCGGGGCCCGCTGTGTGCGGCTACAAGGGAGGGAAGAGGCCCCGCACTATGGAGGAGGGAAGAGAGGCAGCGGGGTGACGGAACAATGTGCTGGGGAGACGGCTCGGTTCCATGAGGCCTCCGTGTCCTCCGTCACAATGGCTTCCTCCGAGCTTTCCTGGAAATCCGCTCCACTGCTAGGAACGGGCCGGGCTACTACTGAGGTAGGAGATGTCTCCATGTCTGCCCGGGGCACCCCCCCTTGTGTTGGCCGGGGGCACCCCCTTTGTCTGCCCGGGGGCCACCCCCCCCTTGTGTTGGCCGGGGGCACCCCCCCCTTGTGTTGGCCGGGGGCACCCCCCCCTTGTGTTGGCCGGGGGCACCCCCTTTGTCTGCCCGGGGGCCACCCCTCCTGTCTGGCCGGGGGCCACCCCCCCCTTGTGTTGGCCGGGGGCACCCCCTTTGTCTGCCCGGGGGCCACCCCCCCCTTGTGTTGGCCGGGGGCACCCCCTTTGTCTGCCCGGGGGCCACCCCCCCCCTTGTGTTGGCCGGGGGCACCCCCTTTGTCTGCCCGTGGCACCCCCCCCTTGTGTTGGCCGGGGGCACCCCCTTTGTCTGCCCGGGGGCCACCCCCCCCTTGTGTTGGCCGGGGGCACCCCCCCTTGTGTTGGCCGGGGCACCCCCCCTTGTGTTGGCCAGGGGGAACACCCCCCCTTGTGTTGGCCAGGGGGAACACCCCCCCTTGTGTTGGCCAGGGGGAACACCCCCCCTTGTGTTGGCCAGGGGGGGCACCCCCTTTGTCTGCCCGGGGGCCACCCCCCCCCTTGTCTGCCTTGTGCACCCCCCACTGTCTTGGCCGGGGCCACCCCCCTTGTCTGCCCCGGGCACCCCCCCCATCTTGGCCGGGGGCACCCCCTGTCTCCTCATTGTTTGGGGACAAGGTGTGAATCGTCTCCGCTACATGTAGGGGGGCAAATTCACAAATGAAAATATATTGCCCCTCCCCCCAAAATATATATAGATATAAGATTGTAAAGTCCCCCCCCCCCCCTTCAGGCGACTTCCTGTAGGTGTCAGTTGTTATCACTCGCCCTCAACATGGGACCCTCGAAAAGCTGAGGAGCCCCAATCATGTGAGGAGATTGTCCATTGCTGTGCAGGAGCATGCTCATGCGCAAACCTTTCAGGGCAACTCATCATCCACGATTTCTGTCCTGTGGTGTTTAGCAGGAACTGCCGCTGATGGGTTCCCCTGATCCTTGTCATCTGAGGGTACTGGACTTCAGGGGGCTCCACACCTTTTAAACAAAAGGGCAATTTATTGTCCTTCAGACTTTAGGGGGGCCTGACTGTGGCCATTGGGAGTAGGAAAGGTCCCGATGTCAGTGGGAGGAATAGTGCCCCATCATTGGTGTCAGTGGGAGGAATAGTGCCCCATCATTGGTGTCAGTGGGAGGAATAGTGCCCCATCATTGGTGTCAGTGGGAGGAATAGCGTCCCATCATTGGTGTCAGTGGGAGGAATAGCGCCCCATCATTGGTGTCAGTGGGAGGAATAGTGCCCCATCATTGGTGTCAGTGGGAGGAATAGTGCCCCATCATTGGTATCAGTGGGAGGAATAGTGTCCCATCATTGGTATCAGTGGGAGGAATAGTGTCCCATCATTGGTGTCAGTGGGAGGAATAGTGCCCCATCATTGGTGTCAGTGGGAGGAATAGTGTCCCATCATTGGTATCAGTGGGAGGAATAGTGTCCCATCATTGGTATCAGTGGGAGGAATAGTGCCCCATCGTTGGTGTCAGTGGGGGGAATAGTGCCCCATCATTGGTGTCAGTGGGAGGAATAGTGCCCCATCATTGGTATCAGTGGGAGGAATAGTGCCCCATCGTTGGTGTCAGTGGGAGGAATAGTGCCCCATCGTTGGTGTCAGTGGGAGGAATAGTGCCCCATCGTTGGTGTCAGTGGGAGGAATAGTGCCCCATCGTTGGTGTCAGTGGGAGGAATAGCGCCCCATCGTTGGTGTCAGTGGGGGGGAATAGCGCCCCATCGTTGGTGTCAGTGGGAGGAATAGCGCCCCATCGTTGGTGTCAGTGGGGGGGGAATAGCGCCCCATCGTTGGTGTCAGTGGGGGGGAATAGCGCCCCATCCTTGGGAGGAATCGTGTCCCCAGGGCCGTATAAAAGCAATGGAAGGGCCCCAGTTTGGAGACCCCCGGTGTAGACGGGCTGTATTGTGCTGTCTTCGAGGGATGGCGGTGGTCCTCGATGGGGATAGGTTCATACCTCTGGGATGCGACACTTTCCAGCCTTCCTCATTGGATGATGGATTTGATTCCACTACGTTGGTACATATAATAGCACGGAGAGAGGCCGGGGTGAAGTAGATGTGAAGGCCGTAGTTGGCTGCGAGGACATTGCTCAGCGTGGCCCCTCAGCGTGGCCCCTCATCTCTTCTTTAACCCCTTGCCCCCGGTCACACACAAATGTGGCATTTCGGCGTCTGGGCCTTCACGCTGAGCGGTTGCATATTTGCCTGCAATCAGAAATCACATATGTGATTAGAGCGTGTGCTCCCAGCACATGTGTCCACGGCTCCCAGAAAGGTCCCAATCTCCTCTTTCAATCAGGACCTTTTCCGATCATGTGACCCTAAAACCCCGCCCACCTTCCAGCTTCTGAAACTCTTAAAGGGCCAGGAGGCCCCGAGAGGTTAAAGGATAAGTTCACCTTTTAACAAAAAATAATAAATGCACATTTTTTTTTTTTTTTTTTGCAGGTAAAAAAAATCTGCATTTACTATTTTAGTTTTAGGAGCCTGGAAAGCAATCAGCAGATCTGCAGACTCCGTGTGATCTCATTCCTTGTACACTGACAGAGGAATCGATGAACTACAACACTCAGCAGTGCCATGGTAGCTCATTGTGAACTACAAGCCGCAAAGGTTGACAGGACTTGAAGTTTTTCATTCACAGAACTCCATTAATTCTTTTTTTAAATGGTGACATGTTGTGGAGGGTGAAGATCCCCAGCTAGCTGTCACAACGGGGGTGGGGTGGGGCACGGCCAGCCCCGCAGTCACATGTTATGAATAGGCTGGATATGGGCGTAAAATGTTACGAAAGGCGATCTTATCCTTTAACAGTCCCCCACCTGCACCATCCACAGCTTCTTCCTGCGGGTGCCCCCATAGCAAGCCCTGCCCTATGGGGGCACCTCTGCAGGCACCCTCTTGAGTCAGGCTGTGTGAGTCTATAGTCACACACTGCGTGCCTCACACCCCACTCCCTCATCACAGGATTTGACTGACAGCAGCATATGGCTGTCCTGTGAGAGCGGGAAGAGACCAGACAGGACCAGCATTGGACTGAGAGAGTCCTCGGGTTAGAGATGGTTCACATGGGTGGTGCGGAGCCGATTGAAGCTCGGGGGGTTCACAGGTAACTGACACAGTAGTTGGTCAGGTTTATGACCAGATTAGCTCAGGATTTTGTGGTTTAGAAAAGGTTCCCATAGAAGCCGATAGCCTGTAATCCACACTGGAAGCCGATGGCACTGCTCACAAATCGGACAGGACTCTTCAATCTGCGCTGAGTCGGCTCCGCCAGGGCACCGGACATGTCACCAGGCACCATAGGAAGTCACGTCATGTGGATTGGATGCGGTTCAGTCCACATATATTTGATCCGGCGCACAGTGTTTGGGGCTCGGGGAACAAGTTGTGGGACATTTGTAACCAGGAATGCATTTAGGTAAAGAAACCGACTTGACTTTAGAACCACTTTTCAGCCTCGTACAGCCGGTCAGAAAATTGTATGAAAAATAGCGTTTTCACAGTCCTCTGCGATAATCTGATCATCATACACAGCTTTCCTCCGAAATTATAGGAAGGGACATATATATACATATATATATAGGAAGGGACATGTATAGGAAGGGACATGTATAGGAAGGGACATATATAGGAAGGGACATATATAGGAAGGGACATATATAGGAAGGGACATATATAGGAAGGGACATATATAGGAAGGGACATATATATACATATATAGGAAGGGACATATATAGGAAGGGACATACAGTCATGGCCGAAATTGTTGGCACCCTTGATATTTCTCCAGGAAATCATGTATTTCTCACGAAACGTATTGCATTAACACATGTTTTGCTATACACATGTTTATTCCCTTTGTGTGTATTGGGACAAAACAAAAAAAGGGAGGAAAGAAAGCAAATTCGACATAATGTCACACAAACCTCCAAAAATGGGCTGGACAAAAGTATTGGCACCCTTTCACAACTGCGGATAAATAAGAATGTTACAAGCATGTGATGCTCCTGTAAACTCACCTGGGGCAAGTAACAGGTGTGGGCAATATAGAAATCACACCTGAAAGCAGATAAAAAGGAGAGACGTTCACCTAACCTTTGCATTGTGTGTCTGTCTGTGCCACACTAAGCATGGACAACAGAAAGAGGAGACGAGAACTGTCTGAGGACCTGAGAACCAAAATTGTGGCAAAATATCAACAATCTCAAGGTTACAAGTCCATCTCCAGAGAACTAGATTTGCCTTTGTCCACAGTGCGCAACATTATCAAGAAGTTTGCAACCCATGGCACTGTAGCTAATCTCCCTGGTCGTGGACGGATGAGGAAAATTGATGAAAGATTGCAACGCAGAATAGTCCGGATGGTGGATAAGCAGCCCCAAACATGTTCCAAAGACATTCAAGCTGTCCTGCAGGCTCAGGGAGCATCAGTGTCAGCGCGAACTATCCGTCGACATTTAAATGAAATGAAACGCTATGGCAGGAGACCCAGGAGGACCCCACTGCTGACACAGAGACATAAAAAAGCAAGACTACAGTTTGCCAAAATGTACTTGAGTAAGCCAAAAGCCTTCTGGGAAAACGTCTTGTGGACAGATGAGACCAAGATAGAGCTTTTCGGTAAAGCACATCATTCTACTGTTTACCGAAAACGGAATGAGGCCTACAAAGAACAAAACACAGTACCTACGGTAAAATATGGTGGAGGTTCAATGATGTTTTGGGGTTGTTTTGCTGCCTCTGGCACTGGGTGCCTTGACTGTGTGCAAGGCATCATGAAATCTGAGGATTACCAAAGGATTTTGGGTCGCACTGTAGGGCCCAGTGTCAGAAAGCTGGGTTTGCGTCCAAGATCCTGGGTCTTCCAGCAGGACAATGACCCCAAACATACGTCAAAAAGCACTCAGAAATGGATGGCAAAGAAGCGCTGGAGAGTTCTGAAGTGGCCAGCAATGAGCCCAGATCTAAATCCCATTGAACACCTGTGGAGAGATCTTAAAATTGCTGTTGGGAAAAGGTGTCCTTCCAATAAGAGAGACCTGGAGCTGTTTGCAAAGGAAGAGTGGTCCAAAATTCCGGGTGAGAGGTGTCAGAAGCTTATTGATGGTTATAGGAAGCGACTGATTTCAGTTATGTTTTCCAAAGGGTGTGCAACCAAATATTAAGTTAAGGGTGCCAATACTTTTGTCCAGCCCATTTTTGGGGTTTTGTGTGACATTATGTCATATTTGCTTTTCTGCCTCTGTTTTATATTTGTTCCAATACATACAAAGGGAATAAACATGTGTATAGCAAAACATGTGTTAATGCAATACCTTTTTTGTGTGAAATACTTGATTTTCAGGAAAAATATCAAGGGTGCCAACAATTTCGGCCATGACTGTATATATACATATATAGGAAGGGACATATATATATAGGAAGGGACCGGCGAGGAAATATTATTTGTATGATGCCAGATCACAGGAATTTCGTTTAATCCGTTCCGTTTTCTTCTGAAAATACAATTCCATCACTCCTGAAATGTTATTTTGTTGTACATGAATTTTCGTAACTTTAGTAACCTCCTCATTGTCCACAAGAGACTGGCGTGCAAAAACAACTAAGCGGACAATGATTGGTCTGATATTGTCATCATGTGTATGAGGCGTAACACTGCACACTGGAGGCCGCTAATATTCCACTCCTCAGGCTTCACACTGGAGGCCGCTAATATTCCACTCCTCAGGCTTCACACTGGAGGCAGCTAATATTCCACTCCTCAGGCTTCACACTGGAGGCCGCTAATATTCCACTCCTCAGGCTTCACACTGGAGGCCGCTAATATTCCGCTCCTCAGGCTTCACACTGGAGGCAGCTAATATTCCACTCCTCAGGCTTCACACTGGAGGCCGCTAATATTCCGCTCCTCAGGCTTCACACTGGAGGCAGCTAATATTCCGCTCCTCAGGCTTCACACTGGAGGCCGCTAATATTCCGCTCCTCAGGCTTCACACTGGAGGCCGCTAATATTCCGCTCCTCAGGCTTCACACTGGAGGCCGCTAATATTCCGCTCCTCAGGCTTCACACTGGAGGCCGCTAATATTCCGCTCCTCAGGCTTCACACTGGAGGCCGCTAATATTCCACTCCTCAGGCTTCACACTGGAGGCCGCTAATATTCCACTCCTCAGGCTTCACACTGGAGGCCGCTAATATTCCACTCCTCAGGCTTCACACTGGAGGCCGCTAATATTCCACTCCTCAGGCTTCACACTGGAGGCAGCTAATATTCCACTCCTCAGGCTTCACACTGGAGGCCGCTAGTATTCCACTCCTCGGGCTTCACACTGGAGGCAGCTAATATTCCACTCCTCAGGCTTCACACTGGAGGCAGCTAATATTCCACGCCTCGGGCTTCACACTGGAGGCCGCTAATATTCCACTCCTCGGGCTTCACACTGGAGGCCGCTAATATTCCACTCCTCGGGCTTCACACTGGAGGTTCCATTGTCCCTGATGTTGGATATGTGATCTGCCCCTTCCCCAGGATCCTGAGTAAACCTATCAGGGCAGCCGGCCATCAATCATTTCTATGTGTTGTGGGGTTTAGTAGAATCTATTGGTGGGTGGCATTGGTCCTGTTAGGTCACTTTTGGAATGTAAGGATGGTGAGTGTGATGAGTGGAAGATTATTATTATTATTATACAGTATTTATAAAGCGCCAATAGTTCGCTCAGCGCTGTACATTACAAAGGGGGACAGAACATGTGACAGAACAATACCAATACAATGTGATGCATGAGGGGATCGAGGGCCTGATCCTTGGAGCTTACAATCTAGGAGGGAGGGGATGGTGGTACAGGAGGAGATAGCTGTGGGGGATGGAGTGGTAGGAAGAGTGGAGGAGGTCGGCAAGTTAGCAGGGGGTGGGGTAGGCTTCCCTGAAGAGATGGGTTTTCAGGGTGCGCCTAAAGGAGAGGAGAGTAGGTGATAATCTGATGGGTTGGGGCAGGGAGTTCCAGAGGATGGGTGACACCCTGGAGAAGTCCTGGAGGCGGGCATGGGAGGATTGCTGTATCTATGGTTTAACATGAAGATGCCAGTTGTCCTAAGTTGGAACCAGTTCACACCCGTGTGGCGCATTTAGGGTGCATTTTATAGGCATTTCTATTGACTGCTATACAACATGTGTTATGATGAAAATGCATTAAAGATGCTGCAAGCAGGATTTTTTTTTAAATGCACTGCATCTGTTTATACAGCTTTAATGTAACATTTCCATTGTTTGGGCTATTGGTATTGGATTTTTAAATTTTTCTAGTAAATTTCTGTTACTGGTCTGTTTGCAATACTTAGAGTGTATTTTCCGTATGGTGGGGGCTGTTTATACTGTTTTGTGTTTCACAGGCATTCTACATTTTATTTGGCATCACAAATATCGGTTACTCAGTGGAATTGTCCATAATGACCAGTTAGATTTCTTTCATTTGTCTCAGAGAATTCGATTCTACTTTTTGTTTGTTTTTTCTCTGCATAATCGTTCCCTGAGGGTGTTGATAGCAAACTGTGGCAGGAAGTTATTGGAACATTGTAGCAACTCTGTCTCATTAGCATAATTAGGCCAAAAGGCGTGAGAATTGTTATGTCGGGGCTTTCGAAGATTGGCAAAAATGTTGCAAGATTTAGGCTTCATTCACATTTGTGTGACTTGTGATGCGACTTTGGACATCAGTCACATGACAGGTCGCACCCCGTTCTTTTCAATGGCACCCATTCAAATTGGTGCGACTTTGAAAAGGTGACTGTACTACTTTGGTGTGACTTCAGTATAGAGAATGTAAAGTCGGATCAAAGTTGCGCTGTAAATCGCACGACTTTTTAGACGCGCTAATGTGATTGGCGCATAAATGGTTTCCTCTTTTAGCCGGCATTTACACCTAGCGAGCGCCTATGCGGGCATTTCTATTTAGCACGCATACACGCATGGTTTTTTAAGTGTTTTGCAAGCATTTGTGTATGCAGGATCCTGGGGGGAGGACAGCACAGGAGAAGAGTTATTTAGGCACAAAAATGTGCAAAGAAAAGTCTTGTATTACACTTGGAGCGAAGGGGCCTAAAACACGGGACAGTCTAACAAAAAACCCCAAAAAGCTCCTTTTTAGCTCTTCCAGCAATGGAGCATAGAGAAGTGAAAAGAATGGGATTCCTACGGTTGGACCGTGTCACATACAGACATGGACACACAATCAGGCGTGTAGGCGGGCTCATTCTGCTAAGTAATAAAATGAGAGCAGTATTATGTATGTTGGCTTCAACATGTGATCCCTTTTAATGTGCGTGACGTTATTATTATACAGTTTTTATAAAGCGTCGATAGTTGGCTCAGCGCTGTACATTACAGAGGGGGACAGAACATGTGACAGAACAATACCAATACAATGTGATACATGAGGGGATCGAGGGCCCTGATCCTGGGAGCTTACAATCTAGGAGGGAGGGGATGGTGGCACAGGAGGAGATAGCTGTGGGGGATGGAGTGGTAGGAAGAGTGGAGGAGGTCGGCAAGTTAGCAGGGGGTGGGGTAGGCTTCCCTGAAGAGGTGGGTTTTCAGGGTGCGCCTAAAGGAGAGGAGAGTAGGTGATAATCTGATGGGTTGGGGCAGGGAGTTCCAGAGGATGGGTGACACCCTGCAGAAATCCTGGAGGCGGGCATGGGAGGAGGAGACCAGGGAACTAGAGAGAAGGAGGTCTTGTGAGGAGCGGAGTGTGCGTGTTGGGCGGTACTTGGATATTAGGTCGGTGATGTAGTTCGGGGCAGTATGGTGGACGGCTTTGTACGTCAGTGTTAGGATTTTGAATTTGAATCCGTTGTGCAATCGGAAGCCAGTGGAGGGATTGGCAGAGGGGGGTGGAGGACACTGAGTGGAGGCCAGTGGAGGGATTGGCAGAGAGGGGTGGAGGACACTGAGTGGAGGCCAGTGGAGGGATTGGCAGAGAGGGGTGGAGGTCAGTGGAGGGATTGGCAGAAGGGGATGGAGGTCAGTGGAGGGATTGGCAGAGGGGGGTGGAGGACACTGAGTGGAGGCCAGTGGAGGGATTGGCAGAGGGGGGTGGCGGAGATGGAGCGGTTGGAAAGGTGAATGAGTCTGGCAGCCGTGTTCAGGATGGACTGAAGCGGGGATAGCCAGCGGTGAGGCAGGCCAGTGAGGAGGGAGTTGCAGTAGTCGAGTGGTGATATGATGAGGGAGGGGATGAGCTGTTTAGTGGTTTCTGGGGTTAGGAGCGTGACATGTATGTTGATTGTTCCATGTTTAGCACATACCCATGCGTGCCGCAGCAGATTAGTATTGTGTTCCTGACAAGTCGTATGACTAACGAGGACTTCATACATTCTTATGGAAAATAAGATGCTCGGCTAGGAAGGAGATTCTTGTATAAAGCGATTCCGATGCTTCTGTAAGATTTCCCAGCGTGTCTTCATACCACACACACCAAACGTGGCAGACCATATCCGACGTGTATGGACACTTACCGTGTGTGTGTGACTGAAGGAGAACACGTCTGTTACTTGATGACATGGCTGACATCCCATGCAGTGCTTTATGTTCACAGCAATATGATCACATTTGCTTACAATCAGGTTTTCTGCCTTTGACATTTGAAAAGATGAAGCGGGTTCTTTAATGTATTACTTTTGGGAAAGAACAATCTGTTAAGCAACTGTAGATACTCTTGGGGCAGGAATACCCCCCCCCCTCTTGGGGCAGGAATACCCCCCCCCCCCCCCTCTTGGGGCGGGAGTACCCCCCCTTCGATTCATTTTCTCTGCTGGGTTGGACTTCAGGAAGAGGCTCCTCCCTTGAATTATCAGAGATGTCTGGATCTGTGGTGTGCGGCTGTCGGGCACAGACCATCTTCTACTTTATTTATGTCCGGGGGGCCGGATAGCTGTGCTCCTGCCGGAAAGGAAGGGGTGATCTTCACGTGGGAGGAAATGGAGGAGCAGGCTTTGGAAGGTGAACTTTTCAGTTTCTTTTCCTCTAGACAAGAACTATCGGTAACTTTAATACTGCCTCTGTATACGGATATTCCACACCTTTCTATGAGGAATGAAAATATTTCTTTACTTGTGGCACTGTGGCAGTGTTACATGGGGGGGGGGGGGGGGGGGGGGGGGGGGGGGGGTTTATAGCACAAAAAGAAGGCATTTCTTGGTCATTTATCTCTGGTATTGACATAAGATAATGCAATTATTTTTCAGCTGTTGTCTGACAGATTGGTGGTTCTGAGATGCATCCAGACGGGTTGATGGCTGTTTTGTATACTTTGTTGTATATATGTAATAGTGCCTTCTGCTGCATGTAGACCTGTATGTGTGCCATCAGCATGGGTGGATTGCAGACCTTTACCTCTCATGGGTGGATTGCAGACCTTTACCTCTCATGGGTGGATTGCAGACCTTTACCTCTCATGGGTGGATTGCAGACCTTTACCTCTCATGGGTGGATTGCAGACCTTTACCTCTCATGGGTGGATTGCAGACCTTTACCTCTCATGGGTGGATTGCAGACCTTTACCTCTCATGGGTGGATTGCAGACCTTTACCTCTAAGCTGGACATTATGTTTGATTTGAAAGGTGTTTCTGAAACATAATAAATAGTCCGTTCTTTGAGGTTTTGTAACAAACGCAGTTGATTCGTGTTTCTAAGCTCGATCGCATGTTTTTGTTAAGAGATATTGCTTAACTAAAACCTTTTTATAAATAGTGGTGAGGGGTTTTTTTTTTTCTTTTTTAGTCTTCACGACTCGGGTGTGTCCGCACAATGTCATTGAATTGGAATATTCTGTTGCACAGTGACGACGTTGGCATGTGGGGTCATTTCAGCAAATTGTGTGCCAAATCAGAAATCCTGCACTTTTTTAGTGTGGAATCCAGAGTTTGCAGTGTTTACATTCGTTGTGTCAGGTTTATAACATTCGTCAGTCATGCTTGGCTTATTTTGACTTTTGTAGGTAACTGTTTATATGTATGGTGCTGCTTGTATACTTGTGCCGGGGTGATAACTGGATGTATTGTTCTCTATTGGGTGCTGATGGGTTCTCCTTCAAGGATTACAAGAGCATTGTTCTGAGACATTCTAGTTGGCTTTACCGTTGATTAGTATTGGCTGTACAATCCCTTCTTGTCACTTTGCTCAGTGTGGTCTAAATGAAAAATGTAATTTTGAAAACCCCACGAAGGACTAACATTTTAAAACTGATTTTTGTGAAAATTCACATCACAGAATGAAGAAAATACTCCACTATTCATATGTATGTTGTAACAGGATTTACACAGGAAATGTGTCTCCGTTAGTAGAAGCGTTGCACCCGGGAGTTGTTCTAATACTGTCCCCTCCGGTGGTGCTGTACAAAGTGCTGGAGGGATGGAGGGGACAAATGTAACCGATAATATAAATACATGAAATGTCCAAGAAGAACATACAGCTGTATGGGGAAAACATCCGTAACCAGATCCGTGAAGGGGGAGAGTTTACAACTCGGATGCAAAGAGCATATCGCTGTCCCGTATCTCTTCACAATATAAACTTTAAAATGTGACAATTTATCTGAAATCTACTTTGTATCTCACTATGTAATGCTGACATTAACAGAAGTGTGTCCGTTTGTTCAATTTCAGAAGTCCCAATGGTGTTAATAGCTGCTAGCCACTGTATGGTCCAGTCAATAATTCACAAACAGCACAGAGTATGGAGAGGACACCCCACCATTCAGCCAAGTACACTTGGCACACTCTACCATATACCACTCATATGTCCTATTCACCTCACAGCTCCAGTTGGTGGGTTAGCAGGCTGTTGCTGGTCGTGCTGCCTGCAGTTCTGCATATCTTGGACAACAGCCTTCACTTTCCCAAATCTTCTCTGACATTAAACTACATTTTATTCTGACTTTCACTTCTCTCCCTGAGCTGATTAGGGTCACACTAAATGCAATGTTGTGCAGGTTGACGTCAATATAGACCAGGCACTCCATTCACAGGTCACCCCGGCTAACCTGCGGTGCTGATGATAGCAATGTCCCAAGTGAATGAAGTGTCTGTCGTGATGTTAGTGCCCCCTGTGCGAAGCTCCTGCAGGCCACGTGCCCTTCATAATGGGGGATGGTCTGGCTCTGGAACACACATGAAGTTTTAGAAACGTTTGAGCTTTTTTTCCCTTTTATTTTGGACATGCTGATCATTTTTACAGTTCTTTAGCTTGAAGGCCAGCTGTACCTTTGGTATAAGTTGTCATTTAAAGCATATCCCCCCCCCTGTCAGTGCAGCTCACTTTTCTGGTACTAACCTCCAAGCTTGCTGTGGGCCAATTGATTCCTTTGGAAAGCGCTGTACTTTGCCGTACTTCTCGAGTTCTGAGTGCAGCTCCCCATAGGAATGAATGGGCCCCTTATGCATCGGATACAGAGGGACCTGCTGATGTCTGCTTGCCAGGAGACGTCCCCTGGAGTTCAGTGAGGAATTATTTTGACAGAAAGGAAAATGGAAGAAAAATGAGTGGGAGCTGCATAGGGGTAGGAGAAATCTCAAAAATGGACATTTTCATACAAAAATGGACATTTTCATACAAAAATGGACATTTTCATACAAAAATGGACATTTTCCTGCAAAAATGGACATTTTCCTGCAGATGGGTTTTAAATTTGTACATGCATCAGAATGCGACATGTTTTGCAATAGCGGGCTTTTAGGTCCCTTTTCACACTGATGTGTTTTTTGCTGCACTTTCACCCGGCTAAAAGCACAAGAAAAATGCTAAAAAAAATTCCCCTTTTAAATCTTATGGAACTCTTCACACCAATGCGCTGTTTGTTGCGGTGCATTTTTAGAAGTCCCGCATTTTTGGTGCTCTGTTTAAAAAGCGCACCTCCCAAATCAATACACTGCATAAAAAATGCACAGCGGTTGCATTTTTTTTGTGTTCTTTGAGTCACATGTTCATGGTTCACAGGTGCATGCTGGGAGTCCGGTAACCAGAAAACACCTAAAAAAAAAAACTATGCATTTTTACAGCATTTTCTCAATGGAGTAGTGTGAAAGGGCCCTTAGGAATTTATATATTCTGTTTTTGTGACATTGGACATTAAAGTGTTACCAAACCCAAGGACCCCGCATTCACTATATCTGATCCCCCCCGGACCCCGCATTCACTATATCTGATCCCCCCGGACCCCGCATTCACTATATCTGGTCTCCCCGGACCCCGCATTCACTATATCTGGTCTCCCCGGACCCCGCATTCACTATATCTGGTCTCCCCGGACCCCGCATTCACTATATCTGGTCTCCCCGGACCCCGCATTCACTATATCTGGTCTCCCCGGACCCCGCATTCACTATATCTGGTCTCCCCGGACCCCGCATTCACTATATCTGGTCTCCCCGGACCCCGCATTCACTATATCTGGTCTCCCCGGACCCCGCATTCACTATATCTGGTCTCCCCGGACCCCGCATTCACTATATCTGGTCTCCCCGGACCCCGCATTCACTATATCTGGTCTCCCCGGACCCCGCATTCACTATATCTGGTCTCCCCGGACCCCGCATTCACTATATCTGGTCTCCCCGGACCCCGCATTCACTATATCTGGTCTCCCCGGACCCCGCATTCACTATATCTGGTCTCCCCGGACCCCGCATTCACTATATCCGCTCTCCCCGGACCCCGCATTCACTATATCCGCTCTCCCCGGACCCCGCATTCACTATATCCGCTCTCCCCGGACCCCGCATTCACTATATCCGCTCTCCCCGGACCCCGCATTCACTATATCCGCTCTCCCCGGACCCCGCATTCACTATATCCGCTCTCCCCGGACCCCGCATTCACTATATTCGCTCTCCCCGGACCCCGCATTCACTATATCCGCTCTCCCCGGACCCCGCATTCACTATATCCGCTCTCCCCGGACCCCGCATTCACTATATCCGCTCTCCCCGGACCCCGCATTCACTATATCCGCTCTCCCCGGACCCCGCATTCACTATATCCGCTCTCCCCGGACCCCGCATTCACTATATCCGCTCTCCCCGGACCCCGCATTCACTATATCCGCTCTCCCCGGACCCCGCATTCACTATATCCGCTCTCCCCGGACCCCGCATTCACTATATCCGCTCTCCCCGGACCCCGCATTCACTATATCCGCTCTCCCCGGACCCCGCATTCACTATATCCGCTCTCCCCGGACCCCGCATTCACTATATCCGCTCTCCCCGGACCCCGCATTCACTATATCCGCTCTCCCCGGACCCCGCATTCACTATGTCCGCTCTCCCCGGACCCCGCATTCACTATGTCCGCTCTCCCCGGACCCCGCATTCACTATGTCCGCTCTCCCCGGACCCCGCATTCACTATGTCCGCTCTCCCCGGACCCCGCATTCACTATGTCCGCTCTCCCCGGACCCCGCATTCACTATGTCCGCTCTCCCCGGACCCCGCATTCACTATATCTGGTCTCCCACAGTAAACACCGCATAGAAGTGCAATTATTCTAGCAAATATAAACTGCTAAATACCTTTTCTCATCAGCAGTTACAGCAGTCTTGTGACTTCTAGCAGTGTCCAGCAAAGCACTGGTTAAAGCTTGTTGGAGGAGTTTTCTTTCTGCTCTAGAAGGCTGAAAAACCCCTGAGCTCTGTCTGGACAGTGCTGATAAGTCCTGTGCTGATCACATGCACTCTCCCAAGAAAAAGAACCCCCCCCCCCCCCCAGCACTACACATTAAACTGAGCATGTGCAGAATGGCTACGGTTCAGTCTGCCTTATCAGGTGATAGGATGTGGACATTTGAACAAGAGGAAGAGCAGAGAAGTCAGGATCAAACGGCCTTTTTACACAGTGCAGAGGATTAACCCCTTGGGTTCCACAGTGAGTATTCTATATATTGCACCTATAGTGGATGCTATAATTTCCACTAACTTTGCAAAAAAACACAAAACCATAAAAGTCCAAAAGTGAATTTAGGTTTTGAAAGAAGTGACAGTCCTTTCTATTCCTGTATGCTGTGACCCAAAAAAGTGACTTTATATTTTTACCACGTTGCTCGCTCACCAGACCTTTTGACCCCAATTAAGGTGGTCGGATGCGCTTTTTGGTCATATAGGGGACCGTCCTCTCTGGCTCTCCTAGAATGTTACTCCCCTCCAGCAGCTCCCCATTAATATGGCCTTAAGCTGAGGCATTGGGATTCCCAGCACACTTTCCAGGTCATCTTTCAGCCAGGATATGGAATCACAAGACCGGTAGAATGGGACCTTTGATGACCTCATGATGTCCCCACGGTCAGTGCAGGACCAGCAGTGGCCTCTAGTTCTGCATTATTGTATGATGATGGCAAGGATGGAGCCACACTATGGGGAGAATAGGAGAAAAGGGGTGCCTTCTGGGGACTTGTTATCCATTTCAGCACCAACAGGGGGAGTCATTCTAGAAGTTATTCTCTGTTTTGCACCCCTAGACTAATGTAGACCTAATTCATGACTACTGGTGGGTGGCATCCAAAGTATTTCCTTTCTTCTGGTTTATATTTACTCGGTATTAATGGAAACATGAACTGAGAGAAGTGTAGGCCGCAATGCTAGTTGCCTGTATGCGTTTGGCTTCAACACTTCCTTTGTAACTGACCTGGAACACGCGTGTTGGGTAAGGGTTAGAATACTTACTATGCATACATGTACTGTATATTCCATGTTCGGGATATCAGAAAGTGCTGCACTTAATGGATCAGCAGGACAAGCGGCTAACATTTTTAGAAGTAAAAGCCATCCATGGCAGCCAATAGATCTCTGAGCAGACGTTCCAAGGCAGAAAGATGGCCTCTGGCAGTGCAAATTTAGAGGTTTTTTCCTTTTCTTGGCTGACCAGCCCTGAAACTCAAGTTATGACTGATGAGTTCCCATGATTCTCATGAGTGTTTCGCTTTGTTTTGGTCAGACAGGAGGCAGTCCTATATATTGAAATTTCCCTTCGCTTTGGTAAATGAAGCCTACAGTGTACATGTTTAAATTAAAAATATAAAGCCATTTTTGTTCGCATTTTGAGAAGGGGAGGGTAAAAAATCCCCCTTTTTTTAAATTAAAATAACAAACATGTTATACTTGCCTGCTGTGTGCAGTGGTTCTGCAAAGAGCATCCCTGATCCTCCTCTTCTTTGTTCCCCCACCGGTTCTCCTGGCCCCTGCCAAGTGCCCCCAGAACAAGCTGCTTCCTCTGGGGACTCTCGTGCGTGTGCGCTCCCCAGCTGGCCCTGTATGTCCATAAGACATACAAAGTACGGCTAGGCTCTGCTCCCTCCTCATTGGCTGTGATTGACAGCAACAGAAGCCAATGGCTCCCGCTGCTTTGTCTCAGTCATTGAGGAGAGACCCGGGAGAGCCGAGGCTCTTGTGCACATTACTGGATTACAGTCTGGCTCAGGTAAGGCTGAGTGGGAGCTGCACACTGAAGGTTTTATCCCATAGAATACATAAAGGTGAAAGGCCTTCAGAACAATTCTAAGTACTTCCCATTTTATCTATGAAGTCAAGATGTGCAGTCAGTGCAGTCGGTGCATTTTTCTATATTCATTTACATGATTTTTGCAAGAAGTCGTTTAAATAACCACGACACTTATTTCCTCTTCGTAAAAAACCGCGTCTTGTCTGTTTGCCTTTGTGGCTGCAGAGTGTCCTATTTTACTTAACTGCTTCCAGGCCGCGATATAGCAGAACTACTGCTGCAGGGCTGCACAGTCATGTACATATACGTGCCTTTGAATTTCCGAGTGGGGGGCGCACGCGTCGCCCTGCCCACGCCACTATTGGAGGCTACAGATGTCCACTACCGGGTCCCGGGCGGAGATTCCCCAACGACTGACGAGGAACAGTGACTGGGAGAGACCTGTGTGTAAACAACACGGTCTCTCTCCTGCCAGCAGTAACCTGCTGTGTATTTCTCTGCACAGCAGCATGTCTTCCTAGTAAAACACAGTTAACCCTTTGATCATCCCAGATGTTAACCCCTTCCTGCCCAGTGCCATTAGTACAGTCAGTTTTTTTTATTAGCACTGATCACTGTATTAGTGTCAGTTTGTTTTTTTCTTTCATTTTTCAGCAATGACATGGAGCAGAATACACTTTGGCCTAAATTTATGACAAATTAGATTTTTTAAAAAATTTTTTTACTGGATATGTTTTATAGCAAAAAGTTGTATGAATGCGCAATTGTCAAAGTAATGCAGCGCTGTATCACAAAGAATGGCCTGGTCAGGAAGGGGGGTAATTCCTCTGGAGGGCAAGTGGTTATACTAGAATGATAGGCATATTTTTTTTAAAAATTTTTTTCCATTTTGAATAGAGTAAGGGAGGGTTATAGTCCCTGTTAGATTTTTTTTTTTTTTTTTTTTTTTTAATTTGCCATCTGTATCCCATTGCAGAGATTTCACGTCCTGTCCCATTGCCAAACAAGAAGTGATAGGATATCCCTGCAAATATAGGAAATCCCATGGGGTCACCAGATCTAGTGTCCCCATTGGAACATTTCCCCTCCATTATTTTTCTGGGTTCAACCCAAAATGTGGGGGTTTCTTTTACTTTCAATGATCAGGGAATATGTGTATGTATGAATGTAAGTTGGGGACCTTAGATGGTACACCCCTGAGAATTAGGGACTGATGTGAATGTATGTGTGTGTGTATATATATAGTGTGTATGCATATGTGTGTGTGTGTGTGTGTATATATATATGTGTGTATATATATATATGTGTGTATATATATATATATAGTGTGTATGTGTATATGTGTGTGTGTGTATATATATATATGTGTATGTATGTATGTGTGTGTATAAATATATCGCTGTGTAATTTGATGGCGCTATATAAGTCCCTGAAATAATGGTAAACAGGACAAATGGAGACGGTAGATTCTCCCTAATGGGGGACACAGACCGCAATAAAAACTGACAGGTGTCCTAATCCCTCTCGATTCTATCCAAAAGTCAAACAGAACTTTGTGCCTTTTAGTTATACTTTAATGTGTCATGTTTAAAGCGGTATAAATCCCCCCTCCAGATGTGGCGGCTGCAATAGTTTTCTTTTTTAGGCTTTTTTTACTTTCATTTCAACTGGTGATGTAGCCAGAAGGTCTTATTTTTCAGTTACTTTAGCAGATTAGGCTGTCCAGACAAATGGCAGTCACAGGGTTGGGGAATCCGTGTACCACTGGCATGAGCACTTATAATCAGGTTTTATTCATTTAATATAAGACAGTTCTCCTTAAACAAAGAAACTTTAACTGCTCGTAAAGTGTTAGCTGGAGTTCAGCTTCAATTTGTTAGTCAAGTCCATCTAAATCTTCAATCTGTTCAGCAGGGAAGGGTCACATTTCCATCCATCTATGGTCGTCCATACTGAGGTCTAACCCATGTTTGACTTCTGACGAACAGGAATGTTGGAAAACTCTGTCAGTCAGTGGCTGCAGCCACTGATCAGTGCATTCCAACAGTGGAGAATGTCTGTGTTGGGGGGGGATTCCTTCATCCACATTGCTTGTGTGGATGTGGAATCCATTCATTCGGCCCCCTGGCTGAACAAAAAATAAATGCTTACTCTATGGTCAGTGTAACACTGTCTCTCTAGACTGACAAAGCTGCTGTCAAAAGGCGTTTTACTACTTCATCCAGAACGCGGACACATTGACCTCCCTGGCGGTATTCCTGAGTGTAGCTCGGGGTAAAGTTTCAGCACCACAGTAACCCCCCCCCCGAGCTACACTCGGGCTTACCATGCGGCGTTGCTCCGGGATCCCTTGATCGCTTACCTTGTCCTTTGCTCCCGCGATGTCCCTCCTGCAGTGTCCCCGACATCCGTCTTCCGGGTTCCGTTCCCTGCGACATCGGGATGTACGGGGGACGGAACTGGCGGGAGATTTAAAAATTTTAAAAAGTGACATTCACTAAATACACTAAACTCACATAGTATAACATTCCTGTATCAAACCATTTCACATACATTTTGTCCCGAGTGCTTTGTCCGGCGCCCTGCCTGCATTATTACCGCCCTTTCTGCCTGGAAACTGAGAAACGTCCATGGCGTCCAAAAAGCATCCCTTTAGGTCAGATGCGGTTTTAGACCGGCTAGAGAACAGCGATAGTAAATCAGAACCACTTGCAGAATTGAGTGATAATGATTGGTGGGGGAAATTCCTCATCAGACACTGAAAACGATTCTGCGACTTTGCTCAGCGATGTGCGAACTTGGCGCTATATTTCACATTTCAGTGTTTTTGGTTTGATTATATTATTGAATTAAATGTATTATTATTATATTATTATTTTTTATGATTATTTATTAAATTATAATTTATGATTTCGTGTTTCAAGTTTTATCCTCCCCGGGATGTTTACTAGACTCTTGTTCAGACAGATTTCAGTGAGTTATTCCTAAAAATTACAGAACTACAATAAAAAAAACTACATATTTCCATGCAAAAAAAGTACCGCTTTCAGCACAGAAATATGGACATAATTAGACCGCCAGGGAGGTTAAAGCAGAATTCCTGGAAACATTTTATTATTATTCTACAGGATTTATATGGCGCCAACAGCTTGCGCAGCGCTGTACAAAATGAAGGCGGACCGTGCCGCTGCAATACAATTCGGTAGAAGAGGAATCTGAGGCCCTGCTTGGCGTTTACCATCTACGATTACATAGAAATACAAGTGCTTGCATACCAGTTAATAAATTGTCAGTATTATTGTTTTTTGCCCTGTTAGTGGGAAATCCAGCGTTCTTTCCTGCATGAAAGGCTGTCTATCCCCTCCTATCCTGTTCACAGGACTGATGGCTGATATGCCCTGCTCCCCCCCAGCCACCGGTCTTGTACCTTCCTCCATGTAGTCCTTTGAAAACAAGCGTTGCTGCTCGCTCCAGGGGGCTGTCCTGCGACTCTGACTGCCCAGTGTGATGCGCCTGTGCCCGTTCTGTCCTGCCTCCTATGATAGAAGCGTGGGCGGCGTCCTATTTGTAGAACACTACTGATCCGCCACCCATAGTCCCGCCCACTCAAGACTCCAATCTCAGGGCAGGTTGGAAATTGTAGTCTCAGTGAGCAGCGATGAACAGTAACAAGATGTGACGTCATCGCTTCTCAGCTCCCTCCTCCCTGGGGACTCCAAAGGAAGCGGGGGAAAAAGATGACACCATCACTTGATTCCACAAGGAGTTTTCTACAACTTTTACACTTCTATTGAAAATGACATTCATGGTTTTGCTTACCTATGTAAACATTGCTATTGTACAGATTATAACCCATCCCCAAGTTCTTCACAGGAACTGTTACTGACAGGATCACCAGGTGAAATAAAGAAAAAAAACCTAAAAAAGCATCAAAATAAAAAATTGAATGCAGCCGCCACATGTAATGATTGGTCAGCTGGACTAGAGTAGGTTTTTGTTTTTGGGTTTAATACTACTTTAGGTGGCTATACAGGTATATTGTACACACAGAAAACTAGCAAACTTCAGCGTTTTAGGATACAAAATTAAGTTCTGATTATGTTTGAAGTTTTTAGTGTTAACAGATTTCAGATTTCATTGCTTTTAGTTCTCTGGCAGACAGTTCTACTGTCCAAACTGTCACTTCAGTGGAACAATTATGTTGCTGATCCTTTCCAGCGTATCTTGTGATTATCTTTACAGCTTTAAAGAGAGTTGCATCCCCCACTATTCCTTCCTTTCTGAGTACTTCTGTCCAGTCATGCTTCTGGCATTTCCTCTTCCGATTTTCCTGTTTTTAGTTTTTTTCCTCCAGCTCTGCCCAGTGTATAGAAAATGTCAGACCTTTCGTTTACATACACCGCACTTCACCCAGAGCGCTCCATACTAAGGGCAAAAAGCAAAGTTTGTGCCTTCCCTCCCCCACATCACATATGAACACAAGCAGCAATGTGGTCTGTCAGCTCCTCAGCATCTCATTTAACTAGTTCCTTGCCAGCCGAGATGTAGACGTTTCCTGTCTGGTCTGATGCACATGTGTACATAAAGCCAGAGTACAAAATTGTGTGCGCACACGAGGTCATTTACATACATACATACACACATACATACATACATACACATATATAAATATACACATACATACACATATATAAATATACACATACATACACATATATATATACACACACACATATATATAAATATACACACACACACACACATACATACATACATATACATACACATATATAAATACACACACACACACACATATATATATATATATATATATATATATATATATACATATACACATAACTTGTCATGAAAAAAAGCTTGTGAACCCTCCCTGGGAATTTTCCTCGTGTTCTTTGTGACTTGTGTTTGAATGGATGGTGGGAAAGGTTTGATGCTGTCAGTGAGTAGTGGTCTCTGTATGGTGGGGTGAGTTTCCACCTTTCTCTCTGAGCCCCCCCCCCCCAACCACTGTAATCAGCTGTGCTTTTGCTGTTCATAAAGTGTCACTGATTGTGGTGCTGTAGTGATGACAAGATGGGGTGGGGGGTCGGTCCCCCGCGTGTAGAGGGTGGGGGGTCGGTCCCCCGCGTGTAGAGGGTGGGGGGTCGGTCCCCCGCGTGTAGAGGGTGGGGGGAGTCGGGTCCCCCGCGTGTAGAGGGTGGGGGGAGTCGGGTCCCCCGCGTGTAGAGGGTGGGGGGGGAGTCGGGTCCCCCGCGTGTAGAGGGTGGGGGGGGGGTCGGGTCCCCCGCGTGTAGAGGGTGGGGGGGTCGGCGCCCCCGCGTGTAGAGGGTGGGGGGGGGGGGGTCGGCGCCCCCGCGTGTAGAGGGTGGGGGGGGGGGTCGGCGCCCCGTGTGTAGACCGTTGCTTTCACACCCAAAGCGGCGGTCCTTAGCTGCAGTCTTCTGCCCTGCATAGGTCTTTCCTGCTCAGGCTGTAGGGACATTAAATATATAGACTATCACCAAATTCGTTTGGATTTCACCAATTTAAAGGGTAAGTTCACTTTTGGGAACACGTAACATGTTCCCAATGCTGCAGCTACTGCCCGATCCCTGCACTCCCTGTGACCTCAGTAGGGGGAGAAGTTCCCCATACAAGCTGTCACTTTGTAAGAACAGCATGGCCGTGCAGATTTCTATGAATGAACTACAAGTCCCAACAGCCTTAGTGACGGTTGGCTTGTAGTTCTCAAGTAGTTCTTTGATTCTTCCTGTCAGTATATCTCCTTGTCCGTACACCCCATACCAGCAAGCAGATATACTGACAGGTCTGCAGGAAACCTGCATAGCACCAGCGATCTGCTGGTGCAATGATGTACAGGCTCCTGCAACAAAAAAATAATAAATGCACATTTTTTTTACCTGCAAAAAAGTGCATTTATTATTTTGTCAAAAGATGAATGTATCCTTGAAGAGGAAGGTACCGTTGGGCTTTAATATGGGAGCTTTTGCAATGCAAAGTTTCTGGATCATACATGGTTTTCCATTAAAGTGTTACTAAACCCACAACAGTAAAATAAAGTCTGCATATACAGTAAAGCATGCTTGTTATACTCGCTGTGCAACCTAAGGGATTAATCCTGTCTTCTCTGATCCTCCCCTTCAGTGTCTCCCTCTTATCTCCTGATAAGATATATGGTGTGGAGTCACTCTGCACATACTCAATTTGGTGTGTATTGCTAAGGAGGTTTTTTTTTTTCTTCTTGGGAGAGTGCATGTGATCAGCACAGGGTCAATCAGCGCTGTCCAGATTGAGGTCAGGGGTTTTGCATCCTCCTAGAGCAGAAAGAAAACTCCTACAAACTTTAACCAGTGCTCTGCTGAACACTGATAGAAGTCACAAGACTGCTGTAACTGCTGATGACAAAAGGTATTTAGGAGTTTATATTTGATAAAATAATTGCACTTCCATGTTCTATGTACTTTGGGAGACCAGATAGAGTGCATACAGGGTCCGGGGAGACCAGATAGAGTGCATACAGGGTCCGGGGAGACCAGATATAGTGAATGCAGGGTCCGGGGAGACCAGATATAGTGAATGCAGGGTCCGGGGAGACCAGATATAGTGAATGCAGGGTCCGGGGAGACCAGATATAGTGAATGCAGGGTCCGGGGAGACCAGATATAGTGAATGCAGGGTCCGGGGAGACCAGATAGAGTGCATGCAGGGTCCGGGGAGACCAGATATAGTGAATGCAGGGTCCGGGGAGACCAGATATAGTGAATGCAGGGTCCGGGGAGACCAGATATAGTGAATGCAGGGTCCGGGGAGACCAGATATAGTGAATGCAGGGTCCGGGGAGACCAGATATAGTGAATGCAGGGTCCGGGGAGACCAGATATAGTGAATGCAGGGTCCGGGGAGACCAGATAGAGTGCATACAGGGTCCGGGGAGACCAGATATAGTGAATGCAGGGTCCGGGGAGACCAGATAGAGTGCATGCAGGGTCCGGGGAGACCGGATAGAGTGCATACAGGGTCCGGGGAGACCGGATAGAGTGCATACAGGGTCCGGGGAGACCGGATAGAGTGCATACAGGGTCTGGGGAGACCGGATAGAGTGAATGCAGGGTCCGGGGAGACCGGATAGAGTGCATACAGGGTCCGGGGAGACCGGATAGAGTGCATACAGGTCCTGGGTTTAGTAACACTTTAATAGTAGAGACCCAGAGGAGGACTTGCGGGGAAATTACTGGTAATATCTGGACTGGGCTGAAGTCCATATTTAAGACTGATGAGAGCTGCTTCTGCATACTGAACATACAGACAGTCCTATCTCTGGTGTTCAGAAGTGAGGGAAGTGTGTACTTCCTCTAAATCCTCCATGTAATCTGTCATTGATCTCCAGTTAATCGTCCTTTCACAAATAGGTTTGTCACAGCATAACCGTAAATCAGGCACCAGAAATCCTGGAATGGAAGCCTCCTCAGCATCTACAGGCTGTAATTGGTCAATGTGATCTACACTATATTGCCAAAAGTATTGGGACGCCGGCCTTTACACACACATGACCTTTAATGGCCCCCCAGTCTTAGTCCGTAGGGTCCAATATTGAGTTAGCCCCGCCCTTCCCACACACATGACCTTTAATGACCCCCCAGTCTTAGTCCGTAGGGTCCAATATTGAGTTAGCCCCGCCCTTTGCAGCTATAACAGCTTCAACTCTTCTGGGAAGGCCGTCCACAAGGTTTAGGAGGGTGTCTATGGGAAGGTTGGACCATTCTACCGGAAGCACATTTGTCAGGTCAGGCACTGATGTCGGGGGAGGAGGCCTGGCTCGCAGTCTCCACTCTAATTCATCCCAAAGGTGTTCTATGGGGTTGAGGTCAGGACTCTGTGCAGGACAGTCAAGTTCCTCCACCCCAAACTGGCTCCTCCATGTCTTTATGTACCTTGCTTTGTGCACTGGTGGGCAGTCATGTTGGAACAGGAAGGGGCCATCCCCAAACTCCTCCCACAACGTTGGGGGCATGAAATTGTCCAAAATGTCTTGGTATGCTGATGTTTTAAAAGTTCCCTTCACTGGAACTAGGGGGCCAAGCCCAACCCCTGAGGGACAACCCCCACACCATAATCCCCCTCCACACCATAATCCCCCTCCACCAAACTTTACACTTGGCACAATGCAGTCAGGCAAGTACCGTTCTCCTGAACACCGCCAAACCCAGACACGTCCATCGGATTGCCAGACAGAGAAGCGTGATTGGTCCCTCCAGAGAACACCCCCCACTGCTCTAGAGTCCAGTGGCGGCGTGCTTTACACCACGGCATCCGACGCTTTGCATTGCACTTGGTGATGGAAGGCTTGGATGCAGCTGCTCGGCCATGGAAACCCATTCCATGAAGCTCTCTACGCACTGTTGTTGGGCTCATCTGAAGGCCACACCAAGTTTGGAGGTCTTTAGCTATTGACTCTGCAGACAGTTGGTGACTTCTGCGCACTGTGCGCTTCAGCATGCGCTGACCCCGCCCTGTCATGTGACGTGGCCTACCACTTGGTGGCTGAGTGGCTGTTGTTCCCAGTGGCTTCCACTTTGTTATAATCCCACTAACAGCTGAGCGTGGAATATTTAGTAGCCAGGAAATGTCATGGATGGACTTATTGCCCAGGTGGCCACCTATCACGGGACTGGGCGTCTAGTTATGGGTGGAGGGCACACTGGGCGTCTAGTTATGGGTGGAGGGCACACTGGGCGTCTAGTTATGGGTGGAGGGCACACTGGGCGTCTAGTTATGGGTGGAGGGCACACTGGGCGTCTAGTTATGGGTGGAGGGCACACTGGGCGTCTAGTTATGGGTGGAGGGCCCACATGCACAGTCCAGGCCTGCTGCTGGAAGCCTGTAACAACTGCTGTCCTGAATGGGGCACCCAGCGCTCCTCACATTTAGGGCCGTATGCTTCCAGCACAGAATGATTGTAATGCCAGAAGTCTGCATTCCGGGCACTTTTCTGTGGTGCCTAAATGTTCATAGCGCGAGGTGCAGTGTCCAGCCCGAGCAGCTGTCAGCCTCCCAGAGAGTAACAGGCAGCTGGACAGCACGTGGCCTCCACCTGCAGCTACATCCCAGAGCCCCTTACATTGGGGATGAATGCCCGGAGGGGTATTTACTAAGAGCAGAGAGTCTGGAGCAGCTTTGCAGGCCAATGAATTCACTTTCATAGCTTAACTGAAGATGGCTGCCAGTTGGTTCCTATGCACAGCGGGTCCACGTTCTGTCTGCTCCAGTTGTAGGACATTCCTCTGACAGTGCATTGGGTCCTAGTTATATCAGGAAATTCTGCAGCAGAACATCGCGGCCACATTAGTTACCTTCATTAAGTTACAGCAAAAACTCTCCTATCCTTTACAGACAGGGAAGCTGCCATCTAATTCTCTGATCTGTACACTCACCAGCCACTTTATTAGGTACCCCTGTTCAATTGCATGGCAACACAGATGGCTAATCAACCAATCACATGGCTGCAACTCAATACCTTTGGGCATCTAGACGCGCCAAAGACGACTTGCTGAAGTTTAAACCGAGCAAAATGGGGAAGAAAGGGGATCTAAGTGATTTGTGAATGTGGCATGGTTGTTGGTGCCAGATGGGCTGGTTTGAGTATTTAAAAAAAACTGCTGATCTCCCGGGATTTTCAAGCACAACTATATCTGGGGTTTACAGAGAATGGTCCTGAAAAAGAGAAAATATCCAGGGAGTGGCAATTGTGTGGACAAAATGCCTTGTTGATGTCGGAGGAGAATGGACAGACTGGTTGCTGCGACATTCAGATGGTGGGGTTAGAATTTGGTGTAAACAATGTGAAAGTATGAACCCATCCTGCCTTGTATCAATGGTTCTGGCTGGGGGTGGTGGTGTCATAGTGTGTTGGACCCATCCTGCCTTGTATCCATGGTTCAGGCTGGTGGTGGTGGTGTCATGGTGTGGTGGATCCATCCTGCCTGGTATCAATGGTTCTGGCTGGGGGTGGTGGTGTCATGGTGTGTTGGACCCATCCTGCCTTGTATCAATGGTTCAGGCTGGTGGTGTCATGGTGTGGTGGATCTATCCTGCCTTGTATCAATGGTTCAGGCTGGTGGTGGTGGTGTCATGGTGTGGGGGATCCATCCTGCCTTGTATCACCGGTTCAGGCTGGTGGTGGTGGTGTCATGGTGTGGTGGACCCATCCTGCCTTGTATCAATGGTTCAGGCTGGTGGTGGTGGTGTCATGGTGTGGTGGATCCATCCTGCCTTGTATCAATGGTTCAGGCTGGTGGTGGTGTCATGGTGTGGTGGATCCATCCTGTCTTGTATCAATGGTTCAGGCTGGTGGTGGTGGTGTCATGGTGTGGTGGATCGATCCTGCCTTGTATCAATGGTTCAGGCTGGTGGTGGTGGTGTCATGGTGTGGTGGATCCATCCTGCCTTGTATCAATGGTTCAGGCTGGTGGTGGTGGGGTAATGGTGTGGGGGATCCATCCTGCCTTGTATCAATGGTTCAGGCTGGTGGTGGTGGTGTCATGGTGTGGTGGATCCATCCTGCCTTGTATCAATGGTTCAGGCTGGTGGTGGTGTCATGGTGTGGGGGATCCATCCTGCCTTGTATCAATGGTTCAGGCTGGTGGTGGTGTCATGGTGTGGGGGATCCATCCTGCCTTGTATCACCGGTTCAGGCTGGTGGTGGTGGTGTCATGGTGTGGTGGACCCATCCTGCCTTGTATCACCGGTTCAGGCTGGTGGTGGTGGTGTCATGGTGTGGGGGATCCATCCTGCCTTGTATCAATGGTTCAGGCTGGTGGTGGTGTCATGGTGTGGTGGATCCATCCTGCCTTGTATCAATGGTTCAGGCTGGTGGTGGTGTCATGGTGTGGGGGATCCATCCTGCCTTGTATCAATGGTTCAGGCTGGTGGTGGTGTCATGGTGTGGGGGATCCATCCTGCCTTGTATCACCGGTTCAGGCTGGTGGTGGTGGTGTCATGGTGTGGTGGACCCATCCTGCCTTGTATCACCGGTTCAGGCTGGTGGTGGTGGTGTCATGGTGTGGGGGATCCATCCTGCCTTGTATCAATGGTTCAGGCTGGTGGTGGTGGTGTCATGGTGTGGTGGATCCATCCTGCCTTGTATCACCGGTTCAGGCTGGTGGTGGTGGTGTCATGGTGTGGGGGGTATTTCCTTGGCACTAACAAGGTGTACCTAATAAAGTGGCCAGTGTGTGTGTATATGCCCTGCTGTTGCAAATGTGATCAGTTATGACAGGCTCGATAAATCCCAGGTTGCCATGGCAACTAGAAATTGCGTCCTTGCGCCTGGGTTCACACACTGCCTCCTGTTGACGTCAATGCAAAAACTTCTGCCAATAGCAATCCTATGTGAACACTTCTATCCGCATGCCACTCTATTACATGCCACTCTATTACATGCCACTCTATTACATGCCACTCTATTACATGCCACTCTATTACATGCCACTCTATTACATGCCACTCTATTACATGCCACTCTATTACATGCCACTCTATTACATGCCACTCTATTACATGCCACTCTATTACATGCCACTCTATTACATGCCACTCTATTACATGCCACTCTATTACATGCCACTCTATTACATGCCACTCTATTACATGCCACTCTATTACATGCCACTCTATTACATGCCACTCTATTACATGCCACTCTATTACATGCCACTCTATTACATGCCACTCTATTACATGCCACTCTATTACATGCCACTCTATTACATGCCACTCTATTACATGCCACTCTATTACATGCCACTCTATTACATGCCACTCTATTACATGCCACTCTATTACATGCCACTCTATTACATGCCACTCTATTACATGCCACTCTATTACATGCCACTCTATTACATGCCACTCTATTACATGCCACTCTATTACATGCCACTCTATTACATGCCACTCTATTACATGCCACTCTATTACATGCCACTCTGGAACGAACCGCCACAGACTTACACGGGACCCTTCCCATAATGCGTGTGGGTGGCATCTGTGTGAACCACCTCAATAGGAACACATATCCAGCCTTTCATGTAAATCTGTGTCTTTGTGTATCCAGAATCGCATTGGTGAGCCAATCACAGCTGGGCGTTTTAGGATCGTGGCAGAATTGAGTCTATGGGTTTATTTCTACTTCAAATCTGAACTAATGACCGAGATACTCGCCTTTCCCACGTCCTCCGGCGCGGGCGTCCTCTGTGTCGGTGTTCAGGCCTCTTCCTTAGAGCTCCGTTTACATTTCGGGGATTGCTGTGATTATGGGATAGATGAAGTTTATTGCAGAGGAGACGTTACGTGATTGAAAAATCTTCTGCAATAAAAACCTTCCCTGCTCAGGTTGTTCGTCAACTTTAGTCCCACTTCAAGGCCCCTTTCACACTGATCCAGTACAGCGTATCCACAGGTCTCATGTGACCTACCTGCGCTTTACCATAGACTTCATTGGGTGGTTTGGGGGAGTTTTCTGAGCGCCTAAAGGAAGCCTATAGCAAAGGGTGAGTAACCGGTACGGAAACCGCGGGGTGCACTGCAGGGAAACGGCACGGAAACCGCAGGGTGCACTGCAGGGAAACTGCATGGAAACCGCGGGGTGCACTGCAGGGAAACGGCACGGAAACCGCGGGGTGCACTGCAGGGAAACGGCACGGAAACCGCGGGGTGCACTGCAGGGAAACGGCACGGAAACCGCGGGGTGCACTGCAGGGAAACGGCACGGAAACCGCGGGGTGCACTGCAGGGAAACGGCACGGAAACCGCGGGGTGCACTGCAGGGAAACGGCACGGAAACCGCGGGGTGCACTGCAGGGAAACGGCACGGAAACCGCGGGGTGCACTGCAGGGAAACGGCACGGAAACCGCGGGGTGCACTGCAGGGAAACGGCACGGAAACCGCGGGGTGCACTGCAGGGAAACGGCACGGAAACCGCGGGGTGCACTGCAGGGAAACGGCACGGAAACCGCGGGGTGCACTGCAGGGAAACGGCACGGAAACCGCGGGGTGCACTGCAGGGAAACGGCACGGAAACCGCGGGGTGCACTGCAGGGAAACGGCACGGAAGCCGCGGGGTGCACTGCAGGGAAACGGCACGGAAACCGCGGGGTGCACTGCAGGGAAACGGCACGGAAACCGCGGGGTGCACTGCAGGGAAACGGCACGGAAACCGCGGGGTGCACTGCAGGGAAACGGCACGGAAGCCGCGGGGTGCACTGCAGGGAAACGGCACGGAAGCCGCGGGGTGCACTGCAGGGAAACGGCACGGAAGCCGCGGGGTGCACGGCAGGGAAACGGCACGGAAGCCGCGGGGTGCACGGCAGGGAAACGGCACGGAAGCCGCGGGGTGCACGGCAGGGAAACGGCACGGAAGCCGCGGGGTGCACGGCAGGGAAACGGCACGGAAGCCGCGGGGTGCACGGCAGGGAAGCCGCGGGGTGCACGGCAGGGAAGCCGCGGGGTGCACGGCAGGGAAGCCGCGGGGTGCACGGCAGGGAAGCCGCGGGGTGCACGGCAGGGAAGCTGTGGGGTGCACGGCACGGAAACGGCATTGGATGAGAGTTTGAAAGGGGCCCAAGTCCAATTGTGTTCAATATTTTCACTTAAAGGAATTCTGTTCCAGAGACATCGATGTAAAAGGACTGGATATGGCGGTTTTTAAGATGCCACAAAAATAAGGAGCATTTCCAAGGATGGGATCATTTCTTCTCCTCCAGTGAGCTGTAAAATCCGTCTGGTCAGGCCTGCACGAAGCGGCTGATTGGTGGGTAGATGACTCCCCGTGCTTCATTCTCTGGGAGGCTGGCCATAGACGGGCCGTTTATCGGCCATTAAATGAAAAATTGGTCATTGCTGCCACCAATGCTTACAAAAATGGCTGTTTTTCATGGATTTTCCAGCATGACTGATAAAAAGAAACGAGAAGATCTGTGAAAAACGGCCGACGGCATTGCCCCACTAACGGTGTGACTATCGGCCGATTTTTCCTTCGGACGAACATTCGGCCAATAAACGACCCATCTATGGCCTGCATTAGACCATACATTATACAATAATTGCTTCATTCTCCGGGAGACATTCGCCCGTCTATGGCCATACATTATACAATACATTGCTTCATTCTCTGGGAGACATTCGCCCGTCTATGGCCATACATTATACAATACATTGCTTCATTCTCTGGGAGACATTCGCCCATCTATGGCCATACATTATACAATTTTCTTGTACCATTTTCCTTTAGGTTTGACATTTGTATGTAATCTGGGAGGCCTTTGCACTACATAGTGGAATGTAAATCTAAAGCAAATTGAATAAGAAAATTGTATAATGTATGGCCATAGATGGCGAATGTCTCCCGGAGAATGAAGCAATGTATTGTATAATGTATGGCCATAGATGGCGAATGTCTCCCAGAGAATGAAGCAATTATTGTATAATGTATGGCCATAGATGGGCGAATGTCTCCCGGAGAATGAAGCAATTGTATAATGTATGGCCATAGATGGGCGAATGTCTCCCGGAGAATGAAGCAATTGTATAATGTATGGCCATAGATGGCGAATGTCTCCCGGAGAATGAAGCAATTGTATAATGTATGGCCATAGATGGGCGAATGTCTCCCGCAGAATGAAGCAATTGTATAATGTATGGCCATAGATGGGCGAATGTCTCCCGCAGAATGAAGCAATTATTGTATAATGTATGGCCATAGATGGGCGAATGTCTCCCGGAGAATGAAGCAATTATTGTATAATGTATGGCCATAGATGGCGAATGTCTCCCGGAGAATGAAGCAATTGTATAATGTATGGCCATAGATGGCGAATGTCTCCCGCAGAATGAAGCAATTGTATAATGTATGGCCATAGATGGGCGAATGTCTCCCAGAGAATGAAGCAATTGTATAATGTATGGCCATAGATGGGCGAATGTCTCCCAGAGAATGAAGCAATTATTGTATAATGTATGGCCATAGATGGGCGAATGTCTCCCGGAGAATGAAGCAATTATTGTATAATGTATGGCCATCTTAAAGGAATTCTGAAGGTTTGGTTTTTTTTCCTTTTACAATCCTGTTATACTTTCCTTCTCTGCAGTGGTTTTGCACAGAGCAGTCTGGTTTCCCCGCCGGCGCTCCTTCTCCTTCTTCCTGTTAGGTTCCCCCATAGCAAGCAAGCGCACTCCCAAGCTACTGCTCTGTGTGTCCATTTACACAGAGCCTTGCCTGGACCCCGCACCGTGCATGAATCCAGTGAGCCAATGAAGGTAGAATAAACCCTTGAGCCCATACAACCACGGGAAGGCTGGTTTTGGTGTACTGCAGTAGATTAGTAGCATTGAGTGATATTGTCTTTTGTACAACAAGTCGGACATAACTGCATCGTAATATTTGTGTGTGAGATGCCGTCATGGAAATGCGTGCGTTTTGTGCGATGAAGCCGCTCTTTGTGCTGGTGACACAATCCACGCCTGTGTTAGCAGATGGCTCAGTGCTGGTTGCTGTACATGTGGCAATGTGTGAATTACAAGGATAATGCATACATTCCGTACATTTCATGGCGTCTTGCTAAGAACGTGTCATGTAACACGTGACTGCAGACCCCTTCCCTGCTGCATAGACTGCGAATGCTTCTTGTGTTGGTTTGATTTGAGGAGGTTTTTTGTTAACACTTTGGTGATCTTTCACACTGCGGTGTCACCTGAAGTGCACATAGAAAATGTTATTTTGTGTTGCCCATTCATTCACCCACGCAGTGCTGGCGTGATTTGTGGTGGTGTATGGAAAATTGCAGACGTGTCACATTCTGCAGTGCACTGGATGGTGCTGCATGGCACTGCACACTGTGTGGGAAGCTGAATGAAGTGTCACTGTTTGGGGAAGAAAGTAAACCACGCAATGTGCTGAAATGCTGCATTGCATCGCCCCATGCACAGACACCGGCCTGCAAGATGATATGCTGCGATTTAGGCTCCATACACACGGGACATTCTTTTACCTCCCCTGGAGGCCTAAGCTTCAGGGGAGGAAAAAGCAGCATTAGAAAGATTTTTAAGCTGCATCTCAGACTTGTTTAGGTGCATCAAGTGATTGGCCATTCATTCCATTGGCCACAATATCAATTTGTCATGGGCACATTTTTGCATTTTTTTCTTTGTTTGTTGCATGTCTTGTGTATGTAGTGATATTATACATGTGATAGTCATCCGTGTTCTGGAACAGTTGGCCTCTAGTCCAGTCCTTCCGACGTAGGTTTCCTTCGGAGGTTGCGAGGGGTTCCTTGGGATGTGGCTGATTACCCTTCTGTCTGATGCCTATTTCCGTGGTTGATGATACTTGGCAGGGGAGCTGCTGGAACCCATCGATCTTCTTAGCTGTCTGTACAATTCTAACCACTGTTGAGAGGAACATTTTTTTTTTCCCACAGATTACCAATAAATAGTTTTTAGGAAGGGTTCCCTGAGACCTGAAAATTATTTCTGTTCCTGTGGGGTAAAAGCGCTGGGAAAGGCTGCTTTTGTCGCAGCATTTCTGCGTGACATAATCGTGGCACTATCTGTGTCTTCAATTGTCTCCTAATGTCACAGGACGGAAATGCATCAATTAAAATGCTTACTGCGGCTTTCATAGTGGCACTATCTGTGTCTTCAATTGTCTCCTAATGTCACAGGACGGAAATGCATCAATTTTAATGCATACTGCTGCTTTCATAGTGGCACTATCTGTGTCTTCAATTGTCTCCTAAAGTCACAGGACGGAAATGCATCAATTAAAATGCTTACTGCGGCTTTCATAGTGGCACTATTTGTGTCTTCAATTGTCTCCTAATGTCACAGGACAGAAATGCATCAATTTTAATGCATACTGCTGCTTTCATAGTGGCACTATCTGTGTCTTCAATTGTCTCCTAAAGTCACAGGACAGAAATGCATCAATTTTAATGCATACTGCGGCTTTCATAGTGGCACTATCTGTGTCTTCGGTAGTCTAATGTCACAGGACGGAAATGCATCAATTAAAATGCTTACTGCTGCTTTCCTAATGGAAAAGCTTTCAGATAGAGAGGATGCTTTAGGGCTTTACATTTGTGTTGAGATTGAGATCATTTATAATTCACAAACAGGTGCATCTAACCTGCAATTGACCAACGTTTGACCTGCTTTCATGTGATTTTGCATTCCCAAAGTCTTGTATGGAAGTTCAGAACCCACTTGAAGCGAATAAAGGCCTTTTATGGTGTCAAAGTACAGCAAAATAAAAGGCAGAGACTGTGAATGGGGCAGATGTAGCTTATACAGGTGAAACTGGAAAAATGAGAATCTGGTGCATTCATTCATTCATTCATTGATTTCAGTGCAGCAACTTAAAAGGTGACACTAATATATGAGACTCATTCCATGCAAAGCAAGATAGTTCAAGCCGTGATTTGTCATCATTGTGATGATTATGGCTTACAGCTCATGAAAACCCCAAATCCACAATCTCAGAAAATGAGAATATTGTGAAAAGGTGGAATAATCTCGGCTCAAAGTGTCCCACTCTAATCAGCTCATTCAGCCATAACACCTGCAAAGGGTTCCTGAGCCTTTAAATGGTCTCCCAGTCTGGTTCAGTAGGAATCCCAATCATGGGAAAGACTGCTGACCTGACACCATCACTGACACCCTCCATAAGGAGGGAAAGCCTCAAGAGGTCATTGCAAAAGAAGTTTGTGTGACAGACGCGGGATCGCTGCCACCAATATGCGAAGATCCCACGATCGCTGTCACCAATATGTGACGAACGCGGCGTCAGACCCCCGACCTCACAAAGCTCGTGACCGAAGGAATGGCCAATCTGAAACCACGATATCACGTGCGTAACAATGCCACGCCCAGCTGCACCCTGCACAACGATTTTCCAGCTTATTGGACCACAATCGATGCACCGGCAGCCTGAATGCGATTGTTACTGGGTCAGGTTAATTACGCAATTAACCCTTCACACTGCCACCACCTCCTTTTTGTACAGAGAAAGAGGAAACTCGGCGATATCAGCTATAACACTATAATGGTTGAGATAATCGTCTGTATAAAACGGTCACCGCAGGCTGGTTATACACAGGGTTAAACGAACGCAGTAGCGTTCTCTTTAGAGCATTTTACATGTGTTTCCATTGAAGTCTATTGGAGTAAGAACGGGAACTGTTACGGGAAAGGAAGTCCCTGATTGGCCCTGTGCTGATCACATGTACTCTCCAAAGAAAAAAAACCTCTAGCAATATACAGCAAACTGAGCATGTGCAGGCCTACTGTGCAGTCTGGAGATAAATGGTGGTCGCTTGAAAAAGGGGAGTAACAGAGAAGACAGGATCAAACTGCTTTTTTTACACAATGCAGAGGATTAACCCCTCAGGTTCCACAGTGCGTATAACCAGCATGCTTTGCTGCATCTACAGACTGATTGTACTGTTGTGGGCTTAGTAACATTTTAAGGGTCAATCTCACTGTGAAGACACAATCTTTGACAGAAGTTCTAACCTTTCACCACTGGATCCAAAAGATGAAAAAAGTAGCTTTAGAGTCACATTAACATCAGTATGGCATGTGTCACGTTTCCGATATATTAACACACATTGATGGCATAAAGCTGAACTTTTTTCTGTGTGTACAAATATGTTTTTTTTTCTCAATCTGACTTTCTCACTCTTATGTACTACCTGCATCCTGATCTTTTTTTTTTTTTATTCAATTAGAAGTTTTTTATTATATACATTTAAAGGATCTCCTTACTTTTTGGCCACAAGCTGCTAATATAATATCTTAAAGCTTTATCCCACATTTGTAGTCAAATCAGAGTAACATCTACTTTATATTGTTTAGATCGCATAACTTCAGAAATTGTCCTTTTGTCCTCCAGCAAGGAAAAATCCTACTAGTTCTTCCTTTTGAAGGGCCTTGGGACTGGGGCTACCAAAATGAACCCCGTCTGTACACTGGCAGATCTCATTTTATTAAGTTTTGAACACAAATTCTTTGGAAAATTTGTGCGAAAATTCTCAGAATATTTAAATGCTATTCGAAAGTAGTTCAAGATTTTGTTTGAGGGGAAAAAAAAACCTTTTGAATTTTCTCATCACTGCAGTTGAAAATGAATGTGGATTTGACTCCACTAATTATTGGGAAAACAAACGCAGGCTATAAATGAGTCGAAATATACATTTTCTGTTGATCGAAAAATGAAAATAGCTCATACGCTTGTTCCAGCAATCGTTTCCCAGCATGCTGGACCAGACTCTATTTCAGCACGAAAACCGCAAACACAAATGACGTGAAAAATGAACGATCTGACAGTTGCCATGAATTTCGTTGTATTTTTTTACCTTTTTATGGCCTCCTTAACAAATGTTCTTACTATGTTTTTGCAACAAAAATGTTGAACAAAATTCTACTAGTGTACATACCCAGCTTTAGTTGTGAACTGGATTAGAAAACGGTCCTTACAAAGGACTTCATATTTACAAGCTACTATGTAGTATGTTAATTAGCGGGAACGTTCCCTGTCCCTAAAGCAGGGAGCAGCTGAATTCCAATCCATCTGTCGCTGTCCTTATTCCACTCAAGTTGATCAGAAATGTTGGAAAACTTTTGATCAGCAGCTGTAGTGCTGCTCCTTGTATCCTGGCAGCGGAGGAGTCCCCCTGTCAGAATACATTCACAGCCGGGAGTATTCCATCCACCTTGCTTGTGTGGATAGAGAAACCCATTTGTGGTTTTCTTCAATCAGACGGCTGGCTGGCTGAAAACAATCCCTCTATGGCAGTGCTTCTTAACCTGGGTTCGATGGAACCCCGGGGGTTCGGTGAGTCAATCTCGCGGGTTCGGCGGAGGTGAAGACCCACACCCGACTCATATGATTCGTGCAGTAAATATTCATTATTATGTTTTTGTGTGAAAATCATGTTTTAATGGTTTTGTTCATTTTGTGCACCTATGTATAAATATATACCTATGTTTTGAATTTTAAAAATCATATTTTATTTTTCCAATTAAGAAGGGTTCGGTGAATGCGCATATGAAACTGGTGGGGTTCAGTACCTCCAACAAGGTTAACCACTTCCTGTCCGGACACTTTTACCCCCTTCCAGTCCAGGGCAATTTTCAGCTTTCAGCGCTATCACACTTTGAATGACAATTGCGCGGTCATGCAATACTGTACCCATATGAATTTTTTACCATTTTTTTGAGACAGATAAAGCTTTATTTTGGTGGTATTTATTCACCGCTGGGATTTTTATTTTTTTTACTATGTAAATGAAAAAGTCCAAAAATTTTGAAAAAAAGTGTTTTTTTTTTTATAAAATTTTGCAAATAAATAATATTTCATCCTAAATCTTGGCCAAAATTTATTCCGTTATTTTTTTAGTAAAAAAAAAAATCCAAATTAGTTTATAACCAAACATTATAATTTTTAAACATTTTTTTTTACATTTTTATTTTATTTTTTTTTATATTATTTTTTATTATTTTTTATTTTTACATACTGTCACCCTAGCAGTACAGTGTCACCATGGTGACACTGTACTACTTGTGGGGGTGATGAAGATTTTTTTTTTTTTTTTTACACTGATTGCTTTTACACCCATATAGGATGTAAAAGCAATCATTTCTCTTTCTCTCTGTCTGCATTCTTGCAGTCATTGAGAAATACTGAGTGAGCTGTGATTGGTCACACCTTGTCACATGGTACGAGGCTGTTGTGAATAGCCTTGTACCATGTGACCTCTGTGATCATTCACAGATTTCACACGTAGTAAGCAATGATGTCACAAGTGACATCTTGCTCACTACTTTGCATGTGATCACTGATTCGCCAATCAGTGATCACATGACCGGGACCTCGTACAGAGGTCCCGTCCGACGATCGGTGTTTCACTGTGTCCGGAGGACACAGCGGGCACCGGATCGCGGTGGTGCGCGCTCCTAGGGAGCGCGCACAGCTAGAAAAGGCGGGTGCCGTTTAGGAACGGCAACCCGACCTTGGACTGCCACCGCCCTGCCGTTTATAAACAGCAGGCGGACGGCAAGAGGTTAAGAACCACTGCTCTATGGTCTGCATAAGTCTTTTGTTTGGTACAGATCACAGCACCATTTTCTTACACTGCAACACGTTTGCGTCAAATTGCATTGGTTAGTGTGTTAGGGTGATATTGAAAATGAATGGCACTGGAGAAGTGGGAATAGACCCGTCTTCACAGCAAACAGCCAACACTGCGCAGCTCTCAGTGGTGAATACAGTGCCCAGTTTATAATACACCATTTGTGTAACTGGCAGCACAGCGGCTAAATGGTTAGCACTTCCGCCTGGCAGTACTCGGGTCGTCGGTTCAAATCCCAACCACAGCACCACCTGCCTGGAGTTTGCATGTTCTCCCTGTGCATGAGTGGGTTTCCTCCGGGTACTCCGGTTTCCTCCCACACTCCAAAGACATGCTGGTAGGGGAATTGGATCCTGTCTTAATTGTCCCTAGTATGTGTATGTATGAATGTGAGTTGGGGACCTTAGATTGTACGCTCCTTGAGGGTTAGGGACCTTAGATTGTACGCCCCCTGAGGGTTAGGGACCTTAGATTGTACGCCCCCTGAGGGTTAGGGACCTTAGATTGTACTCCCCCTGAGGGTTAGGGACCTTAGATTGTACGCCCCCTGAGGGTTAGGGACCTTAGATTGTACGCCCCCTGAGGGTTAGGGACCTTAGATTGTACGCCCCCTGAGGGTTAGGGACCTTAGATTGTACTCCCCTTGAGGGTTAGGGACCTTAGATTGTACGCCCCTTGAGGGTTAGGGACCTTAGATTGTACGCCCCCTGAGGGTTAGGGACCTTAGATTGTACTCCCCTTGAGGGTTAGGGACCTTAGATTGTACGCCCCTTGAGGGTTAGGGATCTTAGATTGTACTCCCCCTGAGGGTTAGGGACCTTAGATTGTACTCCCCTTGAGGGTTAGGGACCTTAGATTGTACGCCCCTTGAGGGTTAGGGACCTTAGATTGTACTCCCCCTGAGGGTTAGGGATCTTAGATTGTACTCCCCCTGAGGGTTAGGGACCTTAGATTGTACTCCCCTTGAGGGTTAGGGACCTTAGATTGTACACCCCTTGAGGGTTAGGGACCTTAGATTGTACGCCCCTTGAGGGTTAGGGACCGTAGATTGTACGCCCCTTGAGGGTTAGGGACCTTAGATTGTACGCCCCTTGAGGGTTAGGGACCTTAGATTGTACGCCCCTTGAGGGTTAGGGACCTTAGATTGTACACCCCTTGAGGGTTAGGGACTGATGTGAATGTACAATATATATGTAAAGCGCTGCATAAATTGACGGCGATATATAAGTACCTGAAATACATACATAAATAATATATAAATAACTGCTTCCCACCTGGCCTATAGTGCTATGGCGGCCGGGTGGGACCGCTATTGTTTGGGGATGCCATCCTCCCATTCTTGCTGCGGATGTGCGCCTGGGAATCAGTGGTGCTCTGTGTCCCTCTGACACAGCGGATCACAGATCACAGTGAAGCGCTGATGACGTAAACTCTTTACCATGTGATCACCTGTATCCAATCACATGTAAACAGGAAGTTCCGGTTATCGGCATCAGTCAGTTTAGCCATGACTGTAGCTTACCATTTAAAAAGCTGCTTGCCCCAAATTGTTTGATTTTGTTTTTCTCTAGATTATGTAACCTTTTTGTGTCTTGCATATTATGCAGAATGAATTTTATTACAAAATGCAAATAGACTTTAATAAGCAAACCTCAAAATCCAGGTAGAGACCGTTCAGATGTTTGATTGTCAGAAGATTTTGCAAAGAAATGGCTTTTATTCCAAGTCATCAACTTCTCTTATAGCTGAATACCCTCAGACTGTCAATTGTTGTGACACGTGACGCTAAATGTTACTGTAGAGTACGCTTGGGAGGACACCTTAACGTGAAAGGCAAATGGGGGTGTGTGTGCGTATATGTGTGTGTATATATATGTGTGTGTGTGTATGTATATATACAGTTGCAAGAAAAAGTATGTGAACCCCTTGGGATTCCGTGGAGTTTTGCATGAATTGGGCATAAAATGTGCTCTGAACGTCATCCAAGTCACAACAATAGAAGAACACAGTCTGCTGAACATAATACTACACAAACATTAGATGTTGCCATGGTTTAATTGCACATAACATGTAAACATTCACAGTGCAGGGAGGAAAAAGTATGTGAGGCCCTAGCTTAATGACTTCTCCCAGAGCTAGTTGGAGCCAGAAGTGAGCCAACCTTGACTCCAATCAGTGTGATGATATTG